>NC_031989.1:93256519-93350523 GCF_001879085.1 Nicotiana attenuata | reverse complement strand
TATTATTAAAGACTTGACTGTGAAATTCAATTAGGAAATGAATTCCTAAAGATTTCGGCAAATTCAACCCATTGGGATGGGATTTGAATTTTATAATAGGAAAATATTTCTAAGTTAGAATCCAAGTTTGAATTGGATTAGTAACTTGAATTTTTCAAAAAAAAAAAAGAGGATTATCTGAAGTCCAATTTGGAATGGACTTTGAAAGGAAAAAAGGAAGTCGTCATCTTTGAAGCCGCCATCTTTTACTTGCCCTATTAGAAAAATGTTTTCACTTCATGTCTATATAAGGAAAGTCCATAAAAGGACATAGAAAAAAAAAGTCCTTGAAGTAGGCGGCCACTGTCATTCATATATAAAATGTGATTGTAACTTTACAATATAAATATAATTGTAAAGAATTAAAAGGTTGAATTATGTGAATTGGTTTTCACATTCGGTCACAGCCTCATCCTTTTCCTTAGCTTTAAGGGAAAGAGTTGGTGAAGCAATATATATATATATATATATATATATATATATATATATAACTCAAATATGAGATTGGATCTAGGCATATCTAATATATCCCTAACAATCTCCATATATTTTTATATCAAATAACATTCACAAAATATGTTCAAATCATCAAACATGAGATTGGATCTAGGGCATATCTAATATATCCCTAACAATTCATTCATCAATGTGAAAAAAAGATAAGCAGTGACTTCAATGGATTATTATCAATCTTAACAAACTACAAGCAGTTACTCCCATGGTGTCTTAAAAGCAATACACACTTTTGGGAATGTGTTCGGAAAAGAGATTTGTCCCTTGATAATCAATAATGCTGATATGATTCATCAGAATAAATGCTAATTGTTCTAATTGAGGTGACAGACTGGACAGGACCACCATATGTCAAGAGCTTTGGCTCCCACAGAGTACACATAATACGAACTTATTATAACTGTAAGAGTTCGGGTGTTTTGGTTTCCTGTCTCCATAAATGGACTTGAAGCCCAATATCTAAGTTGGCAGTATTGCTGAGAATTGTGCTGGCATGCCATAGACATAAATTAGTGCCTTATTCAGATGATATAGTTTCTTTCGGAGAGAGACCAATAACTAGCAAACTGTGGGCTTGCTGCAAAGTATTCATTTAAATCAATATGATGTAAAGTATGATAATGGATCTGATAACAATGAATGGTTTATCAAAGGGAATCAAATTATTCAGTTGAAAAACCTTGGTGTCATCACATTTTCTTTAAGAACGAGCTAACATTCAGACTCAACCAACATAAGGAAGTCGAGCTCCTTTTTTTTCCCATTCTATAATACCTGGCATAAATTTGAGGTTACTGTCCCTTTTAAGTAGTCTCAAAACTTTATACCACAGGAACCTTTAGTCCACCGTCCTAGTAAGTTCATGAGCATTTGTATATTTTGAGTTTGCAGCTGTTCTTACACAGGTAGTGAAGCTGTTAATTGAGGTGCTCGAGTAGTCGATTCAACTGATCCAGATAATTTCTCAGTATGCATTTGGCGGTGTATTTTGTATTCTAGAGAGTTGCTCTAATAATAGTTAATCTCAACAATGATACTAGGTATAAAGCATGTGTAGCAAATGCCACTGCTATCTAATTGAGGAGGTGGATAGGAACTCATCACCACCTTGCTTGGAGAACGTAGAACAGAAGTGCTAGAAGAAGTGGAAATTACAACTTGGACTTGTGCCGCTCGTGTAAAGACACATTGTGAGAATATAAGACAGTTATTTTGTGTAAGGTTGATATTTTCTAAGCTTCAGTATATATGAAGCAGTTGCTTGAGCTCCCAAGAATTTCTTGATGAAATCCATGGAGATCTTTTCTCTTCTTTCATATTCCCTTTATCCTCCTCTTTTTCTATTTGCCACCTCCTTAATCAAGTTTCAGATCCAATTTCTTTAACACATCAACATAGAGTCCTTGCTTTGAAGCCTAAGCATAATACTCCTAGTATCCCTAAAACCACCAAACTTCCATCATCCGTAGCTCTATCGCAGAGCTGTCTATTTTTTCTAGAGGTCTACGTACACTCTACCCTCCTTAGACCTCACTAGTGGGATTCTACTGGATTGTTGTTGTTGTTTCTCGATCCTCAAACAGAGTCATCCTCAAGGAATGAGGGATGCTAGAAAAGCAAAAGCAAGAATAGATTAAGAAGCTGACTCTTCCTAGGTGATGTGGCTATCTCTCCCATATATATGTTGCCTGATAATGGGAACATGACTTCAACCCCGTCTGAGAAGAAAGGGTTCTGAAACTCTTTCCCATCTAATTCACAAGAGTAAAAGTCAGAGGTAGATTTATTCAACACAATGCCAAGTAGTTTTCGAAGAAGTACCTAAACAAAATTGGCACCTAATCCTCTTTCTTTCTTGTTCTTTTTTGGGTCGCTGAACCAGTAAAGATCTCCCCAAATAAATTTACACCTAGTGATTGTAAAAAGCAAAAATTTCTCTTTTAAAATCAGCAGTGGTTAAATCCTTACGACCACAGCAGCCTTACCCTGCATTCCATTTATGTGGCAGATAGTAATTCTAGTATTACACACTTCCCCTATAGTACAAAATTACAAACACTCCTTCCTAATCAGAAACGAATCTAGCATATCATGAACCTATTGTCCGTGAGATAACGCGGTGCATCCTCTAAATAACTTTAAATAATGGATTCGCCTCTATAAATATGACCTGCAAGGCTTGCACTATAATAACATGTAGTTAATGGTAATTCTTGCATCTTTTAATGCATCCTAAGCACTAGATAAGCTAACTCGCAGTTCATCACCACCATTTGTTGCTTAGACTTAGCTTTTCAGTTCTTTACTACAACAACTACAAGACAATGATTTCGCAACAGTTTCCACCATAGCAAGAAACGGGTCGAGCCGATTATCCTGCATTCCAGTTGTGCAGAAGATAGTAATTCTAGTATTACACACTTCCCCAATAGTACGAAGTGGCAAATACTCCTTCCTGAGTAATCAGAGGCAGATCCAACATATGATGAACCCACTATTTCGGATTCGCCTGTATTAGTCATACCCTGCAAAACTTGCACTATAATCCATACAGGGGCGGAGGCACGAGCCGAACTACAGGTTCGGCCGGTTCGGCCGAACCTAGTAACTTTTGCTTAATCAATGTCTTTGGTGTTTAGAATTCATAAAATACGTACAAATATTAAATTTAGAACCTATTCACTAATACTTGAAGTCGTTGTTCTAAAATCTAGAACCCGTAAGGTTGAAATCCTGGCTCCATCTTTGAATCCATGTAGTGGATGGTAAAGCTTGCATCTTTTAAGTGTATCCTAAACCATAGATAAGCTAATTAGCAGTTCATCACCACCAGCACCGCTTGTTGCTTATAAATTTAGCTTTCAGTTCATTACTACAGCAACTAAAGGAAAATGATTTGGCAATACTTTCAACCATAGCAAGGAAAGGATCGAAAGTTACTGAAGAAAATAAAAAGGGCAGCTCGGTGCACAAGGCATCCCGCATTCACGCAGGGTCCGGGGAAGGGCCTTACCCCAAGGGGCGTGATGTAGACAGTTTACCCTAATGCAAGCAGAGGCGGAGCTAGCACAGGATCTGCGGATTCGGCTGAACTCAGTAACTTTGGTCCAAATCTTGTCTTAAAAAATTCATTGAATATATATAAATTGTTAATTTAGAACCAAGTAACATAAACAAACTAGAATCCCAAACCCACAAGCTTCAAATCCTGGCTTAGCCTCTGAATACAAGCATTAGTAGTTGCTTCCAAGGCTCGAAACTTTGACCTATAGGTCACACGGAGACAATTTTACTGTTGCTCCAATGCTCCCCTTCTACTTAATTGCAACTAAAAAACTATAATCATGTAACAGTTTTAACTATAACAAGAAAAAGGGTCGAGCCAGATATTAGTGAATGGTCGAAAGCTACTGATATACAACTAAAGGACCAAAATTAGACAATATGTCAACAACATCAAGAAAATGGGTCAAGCCATATTTCAATGAATGGTCAAAATAAAGATACGGAAGTGCAATATCCAACCTGGGTTTTTATTGTTGTTTGAATCGCCATTTTGCTGAGAGTCTTTTCCTGAACAGCAAGGTTTGAGACCCTTTTGTTTTCTTGGGCAAGACCATAAACCGTGAGAAGAAATGTTTCTGAACGAAAGTCGAATATCCATTGTATATCTGCTGCTTTGATCAAAAAATTTGTCTATAACCACAACCACTACCCTAGGTTTTTCCTCTTATTACTGTAGCAAAATATACGTGGTGCATATAGAGAGAGGGTCAAATATTTGGACTTCTCACCTGCTCAGCTAACGACATGAACTCGCAGGGGTCATTTGGTATCTCGGCCTTCCATAAGGATAAAAAAATACGAGATAATTAATTTTAAAATAAATGTGGATAAGCTCATCTTAATTTTAATTTCGAAATTAATTATTCCTTATCCCAAATGAGCCCGTACAGTGTAAATAGTATCTCATACTGTTGAAGAAGAAAAGGAAGCTCTATGTCAATAGTGCAGAATATCAAAGAAGAGATTTCGATTATTTTACAGAAGAGAAGAAGAAGATAGATGGGTTTTAGACAAATAGATAGAGTTTGGACATCTCTATGTTGTCTCTACTATTTGGGCCCTTTTCTTGATTATAAACGTGGACAGATCTTGACCGTCCAAACTGAAGATAAATCTCAGCCGTTTGATTACACAACCTGGACAGCTGGAGCAAGAGGATATACAGCACATGTAAATACATTGTAAAGGAATATTTTGGTTATTTTCTGTTACAGAGCTAGCAATAGGATTTTGTACAAGTGTACAGATAATTAGAATCTTTTCTCTTCTTGTTAGATTAGCTACTTGTATAAATATTTGATACAGATGATGAAATAATACACAGAAAATTCAGAAATCTGATTTATATTTCTTTTATGGTATCAGAGCTCTAGCTCGATCCATTCAATCTCTCTTTCATATCTTGCTTATTCAATCCAATCACTGAATTATGACTGGAACAGACACTATCGCTGCCTCTGGTTCATCTAACAATGGACCAAATCATGACACAAATCATCCCTATTTTCTACATTCTTCAGATGCACCTGGTATGACCATTGTCAACTCACCATTTGATGGAAGAGGTTTTCCCGAATGGAGAAGATCAGTGCTTATAGCACTCTCAACCAAAAATAAGCTAGGCTTCATAGATGGGAGTTGTGCTGCACCATCTCTGACTTCCAAAGAGTATGCACTTTGGAGCAGGTGTAATGACATGGTGACTTCATGGTTGCTCAATTCACTGTCTAAGGACATTGGTGACAGTGTCCTCTACTCAAAGAGTGCAAAAGAACTCAGGGGTAGCCTTGAACACAGATTTGGCCAGTCAAATGGGGCCAAATTATATCACCTACAGAAGGAAATAGCAAAATCAGTACAAGGAAACAACAGCATAGCAGGGTACTTCACCCAATTGAAAAAGGTTTGGGATGAACTGGATTCCCTGAACTCACATTTAGGATGTACCTGTGATTGTGTGTGTGAAGGAAAGAGGAAGCAAGTTAAATGTGACGACCCAAAGGGTCATCACTTGTTTTCTTATTCATTCTGTGCTTCCGAGGCCTTGAAAACCTCATTTAGGGTTGCCTCGATTTGCGTTCGCAGTCCGGGCGCGTAGCCGGAAAGCTTAAATATGAATTCTGTGAGAAAAATGCTAAATTTTGGTATTAAAATGAATAAATTTGACTTCAGTCAATATTTTGGGTAAATGGACCCGGACCCGTGATTTGACGGTCCCGGAGGGTCCGTAGGAAAATATGGGACTTGGGAGTATGCCCGGAATCGAATTCCGAGGTCCCAAGCCCGAGAAATGAATTTTTGTGTGAAATTATTTTCTGAAAATAATTAAGGAAATTGGAAATGAAATTTGATCAGAACGTGATGGTATCGGGCCCGTATTTTGGTTGCGGCGCCCGGTACAGGTCTTATATATGGTTTAAGCACTTTCTGTAAAGTTTGGTTGAAAACGGACGTCGTTTGACGTGTTTCGGACTTGAAATGGAAAATTTGATGTTTTGTGAAACTTGGAAGAAATCATGGATTTTGAGGCTTAACTCGATGTATATGATGTTATATTAGCGATTTGATAACACGAATAAGTCCGTAGGATATTTCTGAGGTTGTGTGTATGTTTGGTTTGGAGCCCTGAGGGCTCAGATGAGTTTTGGATAGGCCACGGGTGCATTTTTTTTTAACTTTGGAATTTCTGGTATTTTTCTGAGCAGCAGACTTCGCATTTGCGAAGAGGGTCTCTCGCAAATGCGAGACTAGGGACTTGGCTGCCTGATCGCAAATGCGATCTATTTGTTCGCAAATGCGAAAATGGGCAGGTCGCAAATGCGACATAAATGATCGCAAATGCGAATCCTGGGATTTTGAAAGGGTTCGCAAATGCGAACAATTTTCTCGCAATTCCCATAACAGGCCGGGGTTCGCAATTTGCGAACCCCAGTTCGCAAATCCCATATCTGCAACCTGCATATTTTTATACTTAGTCGAATTTTGAAACATTTTTCACCCCATTTTCAAAACACAACTCCTTAGGCGATTTTCCAAGAACAAGACTTCTTCCAAATCATTTGTAAGTTGATTTTTACTCATTTCCTCCAATCATTAACATCATTTAACATGTTTTCAACTTAAAATCAAGGATTTTCATGGGTGAAATTGGGTGTTTTGGGTAGAACCTAGGTTTTCTAAAAATTGTGATTTTTACCTCAATTTGAGGTCCGATTTCAAAACAATTTACATATTTGAGTTCGTGGGGAAATGGGTAACCGGGTTTTGGTTCGAACCTCGGGTTTTGATCACGTGGGCCCGGGGGCGATTTTGGAATTTTGGGCAAAACGTTGGGAAATTTATTTTGATGCATTCAAATTGATTCATTTATGTTTATTAATGTAGTTAAAGAATTTGTGATTAGATACGAGCGAATTGGTGGCGGAATCGAGGGGAAAAGCCATAATTGAGACTTGAGTTTAATTCAAAGCATCGAGGTAAGTGTTTGGTCTAACCCTAGCTTGAGGGAATAGGAGTTGAGTCTTATTTGGTAGTTGCTAATTGTCGGGTACGATGTATAGGCATGGTGACGGGTATCTATACATTGGTATCTAGCATGACCGTGAGTCCTTCCATTCTTAATTGATGACTTCTATATGTTGTAAAGAGCTTGTGAAAGGAATTGTGATCTTTAAACTTCATGGAGCGTTGGCTCGAGTTGAAATACAAATTGTGAAGGTGTATGAGGTAAGTAAATCTTTGGTGCATTGGCTCGAGTGATAATGTGAACTATGTGATGAAAGTGAAAGAAAGAGAAAGAGTTGTTGATCTACTCCCTTGCCGGGACGTTGTTGATTATTGAATATTTTCCCTTACCGGGACGTTGAGACTATTGATGTTGTACCCTTACCGGGATTTAACTGTTTTATTGTGTTCCCTTGCCGGGATTTCTATTATTATTTTTTTTATTCCCTTGCCCTTGTTTGTGATTGTTGTTTGGGTGAGGAAGAGAGTAAAGCACGAAGGGTGATGTCGTGCATTGTTTGTTTATTGTGAGGAAAGAGTGTAAAGCACGAAGGGTGATGCCGTGCATTGTTTGTTATCTTGTGAGGAAAGAGTGTAAAGCACAAAGTGTGATGCCGTGCACCGTTTGCTTATTGTGAGGAAAAGAGAGTAAAGCACGAAGGGTGATGCCGTGCCGCACGATGTACCATTCCGTGCCAATTCTATTGAATATATGTGAGGAAAGAGAGTAAAAGCACGAAGGGTGATGCCGTGCACATTTTATATCATTGCTTGGTGAGGATGAGAGTAAAAGCACGAAAGGTGATGCCGTGCACTTATTGCTGTTTGCTATGATTTCTTGTTGTTATTAGTTCAAGTGCATTACTTGTCTTATTCCATTATTTCTGTGATTCTTTACGTTGACATTTCCCTTTATCGTGTCACTTGTTATTATTGAACCAAGGTGTCCTTGCGCAACGTTATGTCTTGAATTTATGCCTTAATTGCTTCATGATTATGTGACTTAATTGCTACGTGAAATTCAACATATTAATTACTAAATTGCCTAATTTCCCCCTTATAATCCATAATTAAATTGCTATTTGTCATTATTTGTTTTCCTTAGTGAATCATAAATTTTGTATACTTGTTGTCTTATGAACTCGTATTCATAGTTGCGTTTGTTAGAGTAAATTTTCTTTTGGAGGAACTGTTGATATATTGAAATGGGAGTGGGTAGTATGCCTACCACAAGTAATATTGAAATGGGAGCGGGTGGTTCGCCTACCACGAGTGATATTGAAATGGGAGAGGGTGGTACGCCTACCAAGAGATATTGAGAAATGGGATCGGGTTGCACGCCTGCAACAAGATGAGTGGAATATGAAAGTTGCCTTATCTCTTCATTTACTGCTAGAAGTTAAATTGTAGATGTACGCTTTATTATTCCTGAAATTCTATTTCTAACTGTTGCCCCTGAAGCATGCTCCCTTCCCCAGCTTAAATTGTTATCTTCTTGCTACGTCTCCATTGTACATGTATATATATATCTGCACACGTTTATTTGGTGGTCTGGTCCTAGCCTCGTCACTACTTCGCCGGGGTTAGGCTAGGCACTTACCAACACATGGGTCGGTTGTGCTGATAAAACACTCTGTGCTATTTTTGCACAGATCCAGGCTTCAGGCAGCAGCAGCAGTAGTGTGGGAGTAGGCTTTCAGCCCAGCGAGACCCGAGGTAGCCTTGCAGGCGTTCGCAGGCCCTGGCATCTCCTTTCATCTATATTTCCGTTTCTTTCATGTGTTTCTAGAGACACTGTCGAGTTATTTCTTTCAGACCTTTATGTGTAGTACTCTTAGACCGTCTGTGAAACTGTGACACCAGTCTTGGTTGGTGGCTTTTGTTGGGATTTTCCGCATTTTTATTAAATTCTCTATAATATTGAGACTTTCGCTTATTAATTAATTTCGTTACTTTTGTATTATTGCCGATAATTGTTAAAAGGAGTTATGTTATTAATGGAAAGGTAATTAAAATTTGCTTGACTAACTCTCATTCGTAGGCGCCATCACGACTTCCGAGAGTGTGAAATCCGGGTCATGACAATTTTTAAGTAAGAAGGAAAATGCCACTTGCCAAATTTGGAAATATGTCATAGAGTACAAGTTTAAAAACCAAAAGCTACTACTTGCCAAAATTAGAAGAACAATTTGGCAAAACATATCATATTCATGTGATGATCCGATAGGTCATCTAGAATTTTAAATTTTAATTCTGTGTTCCGAAATCTCTAATAGCTTCTTTTAGCCTTCCTCGATTTACGTGCACAATCCGCGCCTTTTTACCGAAAAGCTTTTATGTAAAAAATTGATAAAATGAGAAATTTTACCTTAAAAATCCATTTGAGTTGACTTTGATCAACGTTTTGAGCAAACGGGCCCGGATCCGTGTTTTGACAGTTCCGGTGAGTCTGTATCATGATTTCAGACTTGGGCGTATGCTCGGAATCGAATTCGGAAGTCCCTAACTCGAGTTATCACATTTTGTCGAAAATTTGAAGTTTAATGATTTAATGAATTTAAAGATTTAACCAAGGTTTGACTTTATTACTACCGGGTCCGGATTTTAGTTTCAGAGCTTGGTATATGTTCATTATTATAATTATGACTTTTCTGCAAAATTTGGTGAAAAACATAAGTGATTTGACAAAATTCGGACGTCCGGTTGTTAAAATAGAAGTTCTTAAGTTTTATTGAAAATTTCATTTAATTTGGTGTCTGATTCGTAGTTCTAGGTGTTATTTTGGTATTTTGATCTCACAAGTGAGTTTGCATAATGTTTTTGGACTTGTCTGTATATTTGGTTATGAGCCCCGAGGGCTCGGGTGAGTTTCAGATAGCTTATGGATCTTTCGGACTTGGGAAATTTGCCGGTTTTTCATTTCTGCTGGTGTCTGGTAAAAGCTTCTTCGCGATCGCGAATATACGACCGCGATCACGAAAGGTAAGTTGGGACTATGTGAATGCGAGGAATAGGACGCGAATGCGGAGCAGTGGGGAGACTGCCCTTCGCGAACGCGTCCACACCAACGCGAACGCGTAGTATTGGATGGGCTGGGCTGGGAAATGGACTTACTTTACGCGAACGCGTGAACAAGATCGCGAACGCGAAGTCTGGGGGGGGGGGGGGGGGCTAAGACTACGCGAACGCGTAGAGTAACTCGCTATCGCATAAGCTATCTGGGCAGTGCCCTTCGCGAACATGTCTGGTTTCACGCAAACACGATGAACACCTAGCGCCAGTGATTTAAACGAGTCCCAAAACGGGATTTCTCCCATTTTTCATAAACTTCCATTAGAGCTCGCCTAGAGGCGACCTTGAAGAGAAAACTCAATACCAATTCATAGGTTTATGCACTTTAACTTATTTTCTTCCATTTGTAACATCACCCATTAATTTCTAGCCCTATTCTTTGTTCTTCCATGGTAGAAATTAAGGATGAGCGTCAGCCGGTTCGGTCGGTTATTATGAAAGTACGGTTCTGTTTATCGATTTTCGATTTTGTAATATTAATAACCAAGCAAAACCAAAGTATTTACGGTTCGGTGCGATTTTTTCAAGGTTCGGTTCGGTTATTTTCAGTTTAGTTTTTCGGTTATTAACGGTTCAAATTTTTTATATCCGATGTAGACTACGGATCTTTACCCTGTGCAATTGGCAGATATGTTAAATTTGATTGATACTATTGTATCATTGGATTAGATTTACATAGCATTCTTTTCACTTGCTTTCTTTATGTCATCTGTGGCTCTTGCATTTTGTAATCACAAATTTTTATTGTAACAAATTCATTGTTTCTAGTTGGCAGTTTGGCACTCTCGAAATGAATGCTCTAGTTGCTTTCTTTGATCAAGAACAAAAGTCAGTGTTAGCATTTAAGATGAAGTTGATTACACTAAATTGTTTCTGTTGACTAAATAATGAAGTAGCTCTTCTGAAATTTTTTACCTTGGAGACTACAAAGCTTGCATTTTCTAATGACTTGCACAAGCTTGGTTTCTCTTTAGATTTAGGTGAAAGTGATGTTTGGCTATAATTATATATTTTTAGTGAATTACTTACCTTATATTTTTGTATTTTAATGCTAAATTGTAATATAATCGTGCTTAATTGAGTTTATGTAGGTACTTTAAAGATGGAATTTTGGAACAAAATGCACAAAACAATTGGAGAAGTTGTAATTATTGAAGCATTCAAAAAGATTGTTATTTTGGTTTACTCACTGGAGGGATAAAGGGATCACTAATGTTGTAATATGGTAGAGATAAGATATAAAAAATGAGAAAAACATAAAGAATCAAGGGAGAACTTACCTGGAAGAACAACACCTTTGGTTTTGATATTAAGAAGCTTAGAATATTGTATCAAGCTTTGATTAATTGAAATTAGATAAAGCAGCACATGAAATGAGCCTTACGTGGAAGAGTGAAAAGTTTTAGTTCGCAAGGCTTTGCCTAACGCGAGAATGTCCGTCGCGAGGCGTCCAAATTTGGGCGCTTTAACCATCGCGAGACGTGACGGGATTTCCGATGGAGATTTCTCCCAATTATTCCGATGGAGATTTCTCCCAATGTTTCTTTGTATGATTTGTTGTTTTGCTACCATGTCTATGTGGAGCTAAACTTCACGTTCTAGGGTTGTGGTTCTTTCATGACTATTGTTATTCGGATATTGATTTTGATTTCATATAGTTTATCATATTGGTTTATTTATTTAATCCTGCACTTAATTATTTGATTGCTTGATCACCAATTGAATACTATCTACGAATCTTGAATTGAACTCGAAAGTGGCAATTCTAGATTGCATATAAGATTGAGTAGAGCAAGTTCTTGAACCTGGGCATCGGGGAACGGATTTGCGGTTAGGATAGACATATACCTAATTGCCTTGCTTGGTTAATTTACAGGAATCATAAATGCGTTCTTGTTAGTTCTAGTTCCATAGACATATAGGAGTTAGGTTAGCTTGAATAGGCGAGTAAGAACTCGACAAATTCTTATGAGCAATATTAACCCTGTTAACCAATAAACTACATAAATTAGTTAGTCAATTCAATTGAAGAATACAATAGGAATGTTAGATAGTCCATAACCTTAGATCGTTTTCATTACATTGATATCATAAAAATCTGCTCTTTCTCTGTTCAATATTTATTATTTGTATTTCTTAATATAATTAGTTTAGAATCAAATATTTCTAGGTTTAATTCTTGTTTAGATAATTAAGATAGTCTAATTTAGTTAATAGTTAATCATAAGTCCTCGTGGGTTCGACATCCGACTTTTAGTCACTTTATTACTTGACGACCGCGTATACTTACGTGTGGCGCCGTTGCCGGGGATTTAGAAATTAACTATTTTTCTAGATTAGACTTTTACTTGTATCTTTACACGTTTTTTTTCCTTCTCCTTTTGTAAATATTTTATTTTTATAACAATTTAATTTTTCTCTTAGTGTGCTTCTAGTTCTCTCAACATTACATATGGGGATGAAATATCCGCAGGTAAGGTTATTGATGAAGACGCTTGGTTGACGGAAGACTTTTATAGCCCATTTTTTTGGGTTTGTCATGACCTGAACTCTGGGATGTCTGAATTTGAATATAGGAGTATGGGTTGGTATTGGGAAGAATATTCACGATTAAGGGAATATGAGGAACGATGTTGTCTTATAACAACTGTAACGACCCAACCGATCGTTTTGAGTTTTTGCACTTTGCTCGCCAGTTCTTGGTCATGACTTGCCCCGTGTAGTATATTATGACTTATGCAAATTGTTGGTTTTGGTTTTCCGGGTAATCGGAACGAATTTGGAAGAACAGTTCTCAGTTTGAAGCTCGAAATTGAAAGGTTTGACCAAGTTTTGACTTATTGGTAACGACCTCAAAATGCATATTTTATGGCTCAGATAGCTTCGTTAGGTGATTTGGGACTTAGGAGTGTGTCCGGAATATTTTGGTGATGTCCGGTGTAGAATTAGGCTTGAATTGGCGAAAGTTAGTTTTTGGTGATTTCCGGTTGGTAGGTGGGATTTTGATCCAGGGGTTGAAATGGAATTCCGAGAGTTGCAGTAGCTTCGTTATGTCATTTGGGATGTGTGTGTAAAATTTTAGGTCATTCGGACGTGATTTGGTTGGGTTTTTGATCAAAAGCGTATTTCGGGAGATTTTAGAAACTTAGGCTTGAATCCGATGTGTTTTGGTTGATTTGATGTTGTTTGAAATGTTTTGATGATTGGAACAAGTTTGAATAAGGTATTAGTATATGTTTTTGCTTTTGGTTGAGGTCCCGGGGGCCTCGGGGTTATTTCGGAGAAGTTGGAACCTTGTTGCAGCAGCTGATATTGCTGCTTCTGGTATTCCGCATATGCGGATTGGGGACCGCAGATGCGGCGCCGCATAAGCGGATATTTTTCCGCAGAAGAGGATTTGTGGAGAATTTGTCTGGGACCGCAGATGCGGTAGAGGGCCCGCACCTGCATAGCCGCAGGTGTGGTTTGGTTATCGCAGATGCGTTTTTTGGGAACTCAAGTGTTTCCGCAGAAGCGGACGTTGAACCGCGAATGCGGTACCGCTAATGCAGTTGAAGGGCCGCAGATGCGGCGCCTGGTGTCATTAGTGAAATCCGCAGAAGCGGATGTTTTTCCGCAGATGCGCTTATTGGATCGCAGATGCGAAAATGCCTGGGTCAGAATGCATATATTTCACCCTTCGCGATTTTGAGAGGGTTTTCACCATATTTCATCCGAGAAAAAGCTTGGGAGAGCTAATTGAAGAGGGAATTCAAGGGGATTTTTTGGAGGTAAGATTTTTTGACCCTAAACTTGTTTCTATGATGAATTTTATCATTTGTAAGCTTGAAATCCATGGAAATCAGTAGCAAAAATGGGTAATTAGGGCTTGAGACTTAAGAGACCTTTGAGTGAGGATTTGAGGGGCCATTTGAGGTCCGATTTTGATGTTCTTGATATGTATGAACTCGTATGAGGATGGGGATTCTATTCATGTGAAAATTTCTGAGTTTCGAGAAGTGGGCTCGGGGCTCGGGTTTTGCTAATTTCGGGATTTGTGCCCTTTATTGATTGTTTTTGCTTGGGCTTTGTTCCCATGGCATATTTTGATGCCCTCGTTCTGATTTTGGATAGATTCGATGCGCGTGGAAGCCGATTAGAGGGGGAAAGCCGTCGCGAGCTAGAAATTTAGCCGGTTCAAGGTGAGTAATGATTGTAAATGACGTTCTGAGGGTTTGAAACCCCGGATTGCCCATTGTAGTGCTATATTGAGGTGATCCACACGCTTGATGACGAGCGTGGGGTCGTGCACTTATGGGGACTGTGACTTGGCCCGTCCCGATTGATGGTTTACCGCGTATTTGACTGAAATCTACTTGTTATCATAATTATTTGGTCTGTATGCCATGTTTGGGCTTCGTGCCAACTATTTGGACCCTTCGGGGATCTTTGTTGATATTTCCTCACAGTTTTGACTTTATACTCGAACTCAGTCATGTTATTTTCCACTGTTTCCAAAACTAAGCCATGTTTACTCTATTTTAATACTCAAATGATATTTAAATGATGTTTTGGGATGAGAAATACTGTTTTACTATTGCCCGAGAGGCTTATGTGATTTTTGACTGAGTAAGGCCGAGGGCCTGTGTTGTGAGGATATCTTTTGGGTTGGGCTGCACGCCGCAACAGTGATACATATTTTTGGGATCGGGCTGCACGCCGCAGCGGTGATACACTAATTTGATTATGAGGCCAAGGGCCTGAGATTGTACGCCACGAGGTGGCTTGATATTGATATGAGGCCGAGAGCCTGTTTGTGATGCCACGTGATGGCTTGTTATTGCGCTTGGGCCGTAAGGGGCCCCTCCCGTAGTCTGCATACCCCCAGTGAGCGCGGGTACTCAGTGTGATGTGAGATATAGCCCGAGGGGCTGGTATTGTTCTATGTGATTGTCCGAGGGGCTGGTATTGTTCTATGTGATTGCCCGAGGGGCTGGTATTGCTCAATGTGATTGCCCGAGGGGCTGGTACTGTTCAATGTGATTGCCCGAGGGGCTGGTACTGTTCTGAGATATTGTCCGAGGGGCGGATTTGTTGATATGGTGCCCGAGGGGCGAACCTTATGTGCTTATCTTTCTTATTTGCCTGTCATGTACTTGCTTAATTGTGCATTTGTGCCCGAGGGGCGGATTTCTGTGCTTACTTGCACTAGTTGTTCTGCATTCATTTGCGCTACTATTGAAAAAGTCATTTTCAAAAGAGTTTAAACTGAGATAAGATGTTTTAAAGGAGTTTATAGCTTCATTGCTTTTTTACTGGATTTTGAAACTACTTCTATGCAGCATTTTGATGTTCTTTTTGTGATTTCTTATCACTCAGTATTTATTTATGATTATTACTCACTGAGTTGGCAGTACTCATTTTACTCCCTGCACCTTGTGTGCAGATTCAGGTATTTTCTAAGCTTGGTGGCAGTTGTCAGTGGAGTTAGCAAGGTAGCTGCCGGCGTTCGCAACACTGCTTTCTCTCTCGTCAATCTATTAGACTGTACTGAGTACATTTCAGATTTGTCGGTTGTATTTAGACTTGGTAGATGCTCATGACTAGTGACACCCCGGTATCGGGCTGAGATGAGTTGTATTCCGTGTATTGTTTTGTATTGTCATTGTTACTTCTGAGTTTATATCATGTTTTAGACGTAATACTTATTGTTTAGTTGCTTAAAGACTGGTTGGAAATGTGTCGGCTGGCCTTGTCTTCACGAGAGGCGCCATCACGACCGGGTCGGGGTTTAGGGTCGTGACAAATTGGTATCAGAGCCTAGGTTACGTAGTTCTCACGAGTCATGAGCAGGTTTAGTAGAGTCTCGCGGATCGGTACGGAGACGTCTATATTTATCCTCGAGAGGCTGCAGAACCTTTAGGAAAACTCCATATTCTTGAAATTCTTATCGTGCGTCCTTTATTCAGCTTGAAAAGTAACTCTTGAAATTCCATCCACGCATTCGTATGCGCACGTGAGTGCTCAGTATCAGATGTGCATCGATGGCTTGTGATTCCCTGGTCGAGGGGCGAGATATGATCTCTATGTGCTGATGTTGGGCCAGTCTGGAGGACTCGAGGCTGGATTTTTGCCTATAGCTTGAGCACCGAGGTGTTGATTGTGTAAGCACGTGTTTCTGGATCTATATGTTCTGTTGTGTCCCTATTAAGGGGAGTAATGACTGGTTAGTTACGTGATGAGGGTGATGTGACTGCGAGATGTATTCGTATGATTTGGAAGCGACAAGAAGGGTCTGCTGGAGGATAGAAGAACTATTAGGTGCTTGATTTCCGTCTTGATTCGAGTTGTAGCCCCGAGTTATGGGTGCATGAAGAATCTTTTCATGTTTCCTAGTTGGGAGTGGGGTAAATTTCATGTTCCGATGTGAGTTCAGACTTAGATAGATTAAGTGACTGCGTAATGGTTATGACGGTGGAAGGTATACAGAAAATGCCAGTTTGAGGCAAAGCAGGTGGGTTATCTCCTGCGAATTGTTCTGGGGTTGTGTGATCCATATGTTGTCTGTTAGAAAATCCCATTTACAAGTGAAATATATGTGTTGAAATTTAATTCGGGTCGCATAAGAGAGTGGGTTTGATTGTTACGTTAGTAAACGCGAGAGTTGCAGAAGATATAAAGTACCAGATGGTCTGTGTTCCACGAGCTTATGAAGGATTGAGTTGATCTCACTGTGGTATTATGGCAGCAATTAAGTAAAAGCGTTATGAGTTATTGTGTATGTTTTGATCTATGGCTTCGAGCCAAGTGGAGGAGTCTGCTATTGATTAGGCGATTACATGGTTATGTGCTATGTTAGTTCCAGTTTGAAGCGTACTGGTGAACCAGTTATGGCTTATGGAGATTGAGACCGAGGATGCCTCGAGTAAAGGAAAATTTTGACAAAGGTTATGTCATGCTTCATAGGTGTAAGAGAATCTCAGAATGTCTTGAGTTGTTGTTGGTAAAAGATGCTTGGTGCATAGAGCCGGCAGTTGCTTCGTTGTATTGGGATGAGGTTGCATTCTGCAGTGTCTGAAGTGCTAATGAGGCACAGGGTGTTCGGTTCTTTTGATCGGGCTAATTGCGGTTTGAGTAGAGTGGATGACTTACGAGAATGGCTCTAATGTGCTCAAGATTCTACATATAACAATTGGGTATCGTAAAGTTGCATATGTGGTTAGAAACTATGTTTTCATGGGGAGATGTCAAGACTTGAGTCATTTCTATATCAATTAAGGGATTCTATGTATCAGTATCGGGAAGGTGAAGGTAATGGCTTTAGATTCGCAGTATGTCCGTTCAGGGTAGGTATCTTGAATGTGGTGCTTTTGGGAACATTTAAAAGAGTATTCAGCGAATTGTGAGCCTGAGGCCGTGTTATTATGCTTGGCTCGTGTGGTAAGTTTGGGTTGGGAAAATGTGATGTTATAGCAAGAAGGAGTATCAAGTAAAGGTAAATCAGAAGGGAGCTCGGATAGATGGGATAGTTTAGTAGTATGCCGAACCGGTATGGCAAGGATATGATTAGTTCTTTGGATGTTACGAGGTAATGAGGTCTACAGGTATTTCGCGGTGATGCTCTTGGGTCTCAGTGGCCTGCGTAGGTTGATTGAGTTAGGAGGATTCAGTCCTGAGAGACTTGGTTTTTGTGCAAGGGGAGTCAGAGAGTTCTTGTTGATTTCTACCGCGGTTAGAGATGTTTATTTTCTGCTGGCGTGAGGAGCTTGAGATATATAGTGATTTTCTTCTAGAATTGATCAATGGAAAAGTTCTTGGTTGGTTGAGTACATCGTTGCTTGTGGCTCTGAAGGGATATGAAATTCTCATGTTATTTTAGGATGGATTGGTTTTTGCGGTATGTGTGGAGGATTGAGATTTGCGTGTGTAAGGTTTCGGTTCAGTTCTGTTCGGAAGGCCATAAATTCTCAAGCAGCACGAGCGGTTTCAGGTAATTGGAGAGATGACCTTTAGATGTTTAAGGAAATGGTATTGCTAGTTGGAGGTAAATTTGTCGAGGGCATATAATTCAGAAAAAGGCAATGTGATTAAGTGGATGGTACTTTAGTAGTATTGTGGCACTTTCTTGTTGGATCGACTGATGATATGCGAGTTTGCCAGGTGGCACAGAAGAATTATAGGTGTACCTCTTGTGGGATGATTGAGTATTAGAGGTGTGTTGTACATTCGAGCGGCAAAACTGAGATCAGATATGGTAATTCATGTGCTATATGGAGTTGGAGACTAGTAGTTCTCATATACAGGTTAGCTCGTAGTTGTGGACGGCAAAGATGTGGGTAGATAGTCATACGATAGCATGTGCCATGATTCAGTTATTGTGAACCTTCGGAGTGTTATTTATCTATTGTGTGTGGCTAGGGTTGATGTGTGGATCATTAGTAGACCTATATGTATGTGTGATCTGCATTGAGATGGTTTTGTTGACTTGAGTTGCTATTGGTGAGGGATGTGTTGAATCAATTGTTATTGATCTTATTAGTAACCTGGGGAGATCTATGAGTTACCTTTCTGTGTTGTAAGGTGTTATGATTTGTGGGTTATAGGCACATATGGTGCGGTTCTATTTGGGTTCCATGGTGGGAGTCGAGCGGGAAGATTAATTAGGTGTTGCTCGGTGGATGGCATATCCGTTATGTCCTTTCGGGTTGTGTGGTGTATGTTATATGCTTCACCGTGGGGATGATGATTTGTTTTGGTTCTAGATATTGATTGAGCGTGGTCGCCAATTTCTAGCAGAGTGACTTGAGGTGTTTCATGTGGAGAAGTATTTGGATAGGATCGCGCATTGTAGCGAAGTTATGCGGAGATATGACCTTGCGGGCTAGATTCGTGTGTTCTATTTCTATGATGTGAAACGGGTCTCAGCCTTGTGTTGTGGTGGTACCAGTGAGCTTGCGGTACAGCTCTTTCATTTGAGTCATTTTCATGATTCGAGTATGTTCGGACTGTTGTTTATTGAAGCGCGTATTCCGCAAGTTGTGGTTTTAGTCTGTGTTGAGGTGTCATGTCACCACAGTATTCGTGTGGATTAGATGAGATCGTGGGGATCTTTAATGAATGCGAATAGATTCGATTTCAGCATGTTGGAAGGGTAAATATCGAGGTTCGGCTCAGAAATTGCTATGGTCCTTGCCAAAGGAGAAGTGGCTTCATGAATGGTTGATCTAAGAAATGGTTAAGGTTTGCTGTGTGTCTTATTTATCACTGGCAGTAATGAAAGTGTTGGGATGAGACTTCAGTTGATAAGAGGTTTTCTATCAGTATTCCGTTGTTGTGTGCAGCTGCTGTGATTAGAAGTTATCGCTGCAAGTGTTTGAGTTATGTGGTATATCATGTAATTGCACCTGAGGTTATAGATATGGTTTGTAATAGCTGGTACGGGCTTATTCTGAGTATAAATGTGAGATTCTGGTCTTGTGGATGATTTCGGAAGTGGAAAGGTGGTTCTAAGGTTCGTGGGCTAGATTGGATTGTGAAATTTCAGTTGCAATGTGTTATCAGACCTATATGAGATAGGGTGACGTGGGATCACCCCCGGGTATGTGCATGGTATGGTTATTCAGTCGACTTTTGGAATAACTCTGGGCACGTTCGAGGACGAATGTATGTTTATGTGGGGGGAGGATGTAACGACCCGACCGGTCGTTTTGAGTTTTTGCACTTTGCTCGCCAGTTCTTGGGCATGACTTGCCCCGTGTAGTATATTATGACTTATGCAAATTGTTGGTTTTGGTTTTCCGGGTAATCGAAACGAATTTGGAATATCAGTTCTCAGTTTCAAGCTCGAAATTGAAAGGTTAGACCAAGTTTTGACTTATTGGTAAACGACCTCGGAATGCGGATTTTATGGCTCGGATAGCTTCGTTAGGTGATTTGGGACTTAGGAGTGTGTCCGGAATATTTTGGTGATGTCCGGTGTAGAATTAGGCTTGAATTGGCGAAAGTTAGTTTTCGGCGATTTCCGGTTGGTAGGTGAGATTCTGATCCAGGGGTCGGAATGGAATTCCGAGAGTTGCAGTAGCTTTGTTATGTCATTTGGGATGTGTGTATAAAATTTCAGGTCATTCGGACGTGATTTGGTTGGGTTTTTGATCAAAAGCGTATTTCGGGAGATTTTAGAAACTTAGGCTTGAATCCGATGTGTTTTGGTTGATTTGATGTTGTTTGAAGTGTTTTGATGATTGGAACAAGTTAGAATAAGGTATTAGTATATGTTTGTGCTTTTGGTTGAGGTATCGGGGGCCTCGGGGTGATTTCGGAATGATTTCGAAGAAGTTGGAACCTTGTTACAGCAGCTCATATTGCTGCTTCTGGTATTCCACATCTGCGGATTGGGGACCGCAGATGCGGCGCCGCATAAGCGGATATTTTGCCGCAGAAGCGGATTTGTGGAGAATTTGTCTGGGACCGCAGATGCGGTTGAGGGCCCGCAGCTGCGTAGCCGCAGGTGCGGTTTGGTTATTGCAGATGCGTTTTTTGGGAACTCAAGTGTTTCCGCAGAAGCGAACGTTGAACCCCAAATGCGGTACCACTGATACGGTTGAAGGGCGCAGATGCGGCGCCTGGTGTCATTAGCCGCAGAAGCGGATTTGTGGAGAATTTGTCTGGGACCGCAGATGCGGTTGAGGGCCCGCAGCTGCGTAGCCGCAGGTGCGGTTTGGTTATTGCAGATGCATTTTTTGGGAACTCAAGTGTTTCCGCAGAAGCGAACGTTGAACCCCAAATGCGGTACCACTGATACGGTTGAAGGGCGCAGATGCGGCGCCTGGTGTCATTAGTGAAATCCGCAGAAGCGGATGTTTTTCCGCAGAAGCGGGGGCGCAGATGCGCTTATTGGATCGCAGATGCGAAAATGCCTGGGTCAGAATGCATATATTTCACCCTTCGCGATTTTGAGAGGGTTTTCACCATATTTCATCCGGGAAAAAGCTTGGGAGAGCTAATTGAAGAGGGAATTCAAGGGGATTTCATGGAGGTAAGATTTTTGGACCCTAAACTTGTTTCTATTTTAAATTTTATCATTTGTAAGCTTGAAATCCATAGAAATCAGTACCAAAAATGGGTAATTAGGGCTTGAGACTTAAGAGACCTTTGAGTAAGGATTTGAGGGGCCATTTGACGTCCGATTTTGATGTTCTTGATATGTATGAACTCGTATGAGGATGACAATTCTATTGATGTAAAAATTTCTGAGTTTCGAGAAGTGGGCCCGGAGCTCGGTTTTTGCTTATTTCGGGTTTGTGCCCTTTATTGATTGTTTTCGCTTGGGCTTTGTTCCCTTGGCATATTTTGATGCCCTCGTTCTGATTTTGGATAGATTCGACGCGCGTGGAGGCCGATTCGAGGGGAAAAGCATCGCGAGCTAGAGATTTAGCCGGTTCGAGGTGAGTAATGATTGTAAATGACGTTCTGAGGGTTTGAAACCTCGGATTGCACATCGTAGTGCTATATTGAGGTGAGGCACACGCTTGATGACAAGCGTGGGGTCGTGCACTTATGGGGACTGTGACTTGGTCCGTCCCGATTGATGGTTTACCGCGTATTTGACTGAAATCTATTTGTTATCATCATTATTTGGGCTGTATGCCATGTTTGGGCTTCGTGCCAACTATTTGGACCCTTCGGGGATCTTTGTTGATATTTCCTCACTGTTTTGACTTTATACTTGAACTCAGTCATGTTATTTTTCACTGTATTCAAAACTCAACCATGTTTACTCTGTTTTAATACTCACATAATATTTAAATGATGTTTTGGGCTGAGAAATACTATTTTACTGTTGCCCGAGAGGCTTATGTGATTTTTGACTGAGTAAGGCTGAGAGCATGTGTTGTGAGGATATCTTTTGGGTCGGGCTGCACGCCGCAGCGGTGATACATATTTTTGGGATCGGCCTGCACGCCGCAGCGGTGATACACTGATTTGATTATGAGGCCGAGGGCCTGAGATTGTACGCCACGAGGTGGCTTGATATTGACATGAGGTTGAGAGCCTGTTTGTGATGCCACGAGATGGCTTGTTATTGCGCTTGGGCCGTAAGGGGCCCCTCCCGAAGTCTGCACACCCCCAGTGAGCGCGGGTACCCAGTGTTATGTGAGATATAGCCCGAGGGGCTGGTATTGTTCTATGTGATTGCCCAAGGGGTTGTTATTGTTCTATGTGATTGCTCGAGGGGCTGGTATTATTCTATGTGATTGCTCGAGGGGCTGGTACTGTTCTATGTGATTGCCCAAGGGGCTGGTACTGTTCTGAGATATTGCCCGAGGGGCGGATTTGTTGATATGGTGCTCGAGGGGCGAATCTTATGTGCTTATCTTTCTTATTTACCTGTCATGTACTTGCTTAATTGTGCATTTGTGCCCGAGGGGCTGATTTCTGTGCTTACTTGCACTTGTTGTTCTGCATTCATTTGCGCAACTGTTGAAAAAGTCATTTTGAAAAGAGTTTAAACTGAGCTAAGATATTTTAAAGGATTTTACATCTTCATTGCTTTCTTACTGGATTTTGAAACTGCTTCTATACAGTATGTTGATGCTCTTTTCGTGATTTCTTATCACTCAATCTTTATTTATGATTATTACTCACTGAGTTGGCAGTACTCATTTTACTCCCTGCACCTTGTGTGCAGATTCAGGTATTTTCTGTGGTGGCAGTTGTCAGTGGAGTTAGCAAGGTAGCTGCCGGCGTTCGCAGCACTGCTTTCTCTCTCGTCAATCTATTAGACCGTACTGAGTACATTTCAGATTTGTCAGTTGTATTTAGACTTGGTAGATACTCATGACTAGTGACACCCCGGTATCGGGCTGAGATGGGTTGTATTCCGCGTATTGTTTTGTATTGTCATTCTTACTTCCGAGTTTATATCATGTTTTAGACGTAATGCTTATTGTTTAATTGCTTAAAGACTGGTTGGAAATGTGTCGGTTGGCCTTATCTTCACGAGAGGCGCCATCACGACCGAGTCGGGGTTTAGGGTCGTGACAACAACGTTGGTAAATGATTGGTCTAAGGAGAGAGATGAACTTGCACATAAAATTGATAATTTTGGCTTGGCTTTACATAACCTAGATGCAGATTTGAGTGCAAAGGTTGATGCGTGTAACGCCCAACAATTTAATAATGAGTTGTGTGAAGCTGAAAAAATCTTCTAGACCAAATTGAGGAGCTAAAACGAGAATACCAATAATAAGACCATATTTTTTTTGAGGATTCCAATGTTGAGAAGAGTGATCTAGAGTCATATGAGGGAATAGATAACATTACCTTGGGAGACTTGAGTGTGTGTAAATATAAGGATGCAAATAGTAGTAAGATTCATGAGTTAGGGCGCATTAGGCCTCATTCCAATCATTTTTCCACATTGTGTTTAGATAGTAAGATAGTAATCGAGCCATCTGAGCCTATGAGGGAGTCAAAGAGTGAGGATGAGAGTGCCTATATTCTTGAATTTGTTGTGCCAAAATGCAAAAATTACATTCCTCGTCTAAAGGCCAAGCAGTGCAGAGTGAAAAATTATTACTTGGCCTGGTTATCATTGTAGCCCCACCACTGGAGCATAGTTGCAGACTGGAAGCCATGTTAGGGGTGCAATTCATAAGCTCGAGGTGGAGGAAAAAGTGGTTCACGTCGTGCCGCGACGTTAAATTAGGCGCTTGTTGGGAGACAACCCAGCTTTACTGCTTTCTTTTATTTTTGAATTTTTTTTATTGTATTATTTTTGTAGTGTTATTTTATTTTTTAGGATCTTGAGCATAGGGAGCAAAGCCATAGGAAGTGTGCAAAAGTGAGCCATGTGATTGGAACTAAGTGTGGGGTACCCGCACAAAGTATCATACCTGAGAGAAGTCTGAGTATCCCGTGAGCAGCTAATGCTTCGGCCTTTAGCCTACCAGGGAGTCTCTTTTACCTTCTTGTTATTTACAATGTGCATTGAGGACATTGCACAATTTTAAATGTGGGGTGAGGAGATTGTTTGGATGGTTTTCCGTTCTATCCTAGGTTAGCTATAGTATTCTTTCTTAGTGTAGTAGTTTTTATGTAAAGAAAAAAAATATTTTGAAAAAGAAATGGTAAAAAAAGCAGAAAATTCGGACTTTTCCCGACGATGGATATCCTAGACAGTTTTCTTGAGGGATTAAAATCTAAAAATAAAATAATAAAAAAATAAAAAAACACAAAAACATGTCTTTTAGCTTTCTTTAGGTAGTAATAATTCCCCATGATTTTTCTTTGTGCCTCGGTTCTTTTCCATGGGATGTAATTTGAACGGGGTAGTAGTTTTTAATTTTTTTAGAGTGGATTAGAATTTAGGGAATAAAAGGAGGAAGAATGATGAATCTAGGCGCCCTTGACTTGTTTGATAGTAGCATATTTAGGCTTTAGCATGTGTAGTATCTTCTCTATGATTTGAAATTATTGATGATGCCTTGCTTAGTTGGATAGCATGTTTTATGACGCCTATGTCTCATTTACTTGACTTATGTGACTTTTTGCTATAGAATTAATATCTCATGGCTTTGTAAATACTTAAATTTGTTGAGAGTCGGAATGGGATTGTCCCTAATAAGTCATGTGCCATGTATGGTGAGGTTTTTGTGTAGTCCATATTTTTTGTGATTGAGTCTAGAACTTGCCCGGTATGTGAGTAAAAGCGAAATTTTAGGTGATGCTCGATTTGAGAAATGATTTTAGGCTTTCTTTGATCTTTTTGAGCTTATTGCTTTCCATGAATAAAGTCTATCCCTAGTTAACCCTTTTGAGCCTATAGACTTTTATTTGGCGCCCACATTACGAGCCAATATCCTTTTTGTTCTTAATTGATATTATTTTGATCCTTTTACCTCTTAAAACACTATAATTATAAAATGAGCGCTAAAAGAAGTAAGGAAAAAAATTGGGTGGCTTTCGAGTGGAACCAATGAAAGAAAGAAAGGTGCACTTGTTTTGTAAAATAATACACCACCAACGAAAAGTGAAAGAGGAAATATAATAGTTGAAAAAAAAAAAAAAATGTATGTAGAAAAATAAATTGTTGTCTTGATTCTTGCTAGTGGGGTATAAATTAAAGTAGTGCTTAAAGAAAGAGGGAACATTGTTGGAGGTGATTGTAGTTGTGAAATTAAAGTGGATTGAGAAATTTGCGCTTAATTTATCATATGATTTGTTAAAGTGCTTAGGAGGGTTAGCCACTATTCCTAATATATATCTACCTGTTCCTTAGCCCACATTACAACCATGAAAAGTCCTAATTGATTTTAGATTGAGTGAGCCCAAATTAGTAGAGATTCACATTATGGGCAAGCCTATGGTATTAATTGCATGCATGTGACTTCTTTGTGAGAGTGAGCGATTTTCTTTTATATATGTGAGGTCCTTAAATTATATTTGATCACGAGATTTGAATGTGTCAATTCAATTTGCTTTTCTTGATTTTGCTGTGAGGGCACATGGTTTCACGAGGGATAGGTTACGTTATTAGACTTCTTAACAATGTTGGGTGTTCAAGCCATGAGTGCATTGTCACATTGAGTCGGTTTTTGAGGCTAGGATTGTTACGAGTATGTTGTGTTTGTTGTGAATGTTTTGAAGTATGACATAAGAAAAGGGAAGTGTATGTGATGGTATATGCTAGAGTTTAATTGTTGCTATCAACCATGGTCATTGGTGTAGTGTGCTTCAAATGTGGTAAATATAAAGTGTGGGGTTGACTTGAGGACGAGCAACGTTTAAGTGTGGGGTAGTGATGTTTGGCTATAATTATATATTTTTAGTGCATTATTTACCTTATATTTTAGTGCATTAATGCTAAATTATAATATAATCGTGCTTAATTGAGTTTATTTTATGTGTAAGTACTTTGAAGATGGAATTTTGGAACAAAATGCACAAAACAATTGGAGAAGATGTAATGATTGAAGCATTCAAAAAGATTATTATTTTGGTTTACTCACTGGAGGGATAAAGGGATCACTAATGTTGTAATATGGTAGAGATAAGATATGAAAAATGATAAAATAACAAAAAGAATCAAGGGAGAACTTACCTGGAAGAGCAGCACCTTTGGTTTTGATATTAAGAAGCTTAGAATATTGCATCAAGCTTTGATTATTTGAAATTAGATAAAGCAGCACATTAAATGAGCCTTACGTGGAAGAGTGAAAAGTTTCAGTTCGCAAGGCTTTTCCTAACGCGAGAATGTCCGTCGCGAGCCGTCCAGATTTGGGCGCATAACCATCGCGAGACGTGACGGGATTTTCGATGGAGATTTCTCCCAATTATTCTTGGACTTGGTTATTTCATTTAGGCTTTTTCCTACACTTATAAATAGTCCTTAAACATAATTTTTACACAACTTTTGACGAAGGGAGAGCACAGAGCCGCCGTGGAGGCCGGGTTTCATCTTTTCTTCCATCAAACTTAGTAATTTTTATGTTTCTTTGTATGATTTGTTGTTTTACTACCATGTCTATGTGGAGCTAAACTTCACGTTCTAGGGTTGTGGTTCATTCATGACTATTGTTATTCGAATATTGATTTTGATTTCTTTGTTTATCATATTGGTTTATTTATTTAGTCCTGTACTTAATTATTTTATAGCTTGATCACCAATTGAATACTATCTACGAATCTTGAATTGAACTCGAAAGTGGGAATTCTAGATTGCATATAGGATTGAGTATAGCAAGTTCTTGAACCTGGGCATCGGGGAACGGATTCGCGGTTAGGATAGACATATACCTAATTGCCTTGCTTGCTTAATTTGCAGGAATTATAAATGCGTTCTTGTTAGTTCTAATTCCATAGACACATAGGAGTTAGGTTAGCTTGAATAGGCGAGTAAGAACTCGACAGATTCATATGAGCAATATTAACCCTGTTAACCAATAAACTAGATAAATTAGTTAGTCAATTCAATTGAGAATACAATAGGAATGTTAGATAGCCCATAATCCTAGCTCATTTTCATTACATTGATATTATAAAAATCTGCTCTTTCTCTGTTCAAAGTTCATTATTTATATTTCTTAATTTAATTAGTTTAGAATCAAATATTTCTAGGTTTAATTCTTGTTTAGATAATTAAGATGGTCTAATTTAGTTAATAGTTAATCACAAGTCCTCGTGGGTTCGACATCCGACTTTTAGTCACTTTATCACTTGACGATCGCATATACTTGCGTGTGCGTTTGGCCGCAACAGAAAGTCTCTTCTTTATTCCTCTAGGTATATCATGATATTGAACACAGGCCTTGATATCAATTTAACCTCTAGTTACCTCATTCATTTGTAAACATTGTGTATTATATACTCAAAACATCGGTTTTTTGGTTTAACCGAAAATCGAAACACCAAGATCGTTAACCGCACCAAAAAACAAAATTTAATAATATAAACTGCACAGCGACTCAATAACCAATTAAAGCGACACCGAAAAACTAAAATTTACGGTTCGGTCGATTTTTCGGTTCGACCGGTATTATGCCCACCACTAGTAGGAATTGGGGATCTGGGTAAATTTAGGAATTTTCGTAAAATTGAAATTAAAACCTCAAATTGAGGTCGGATTTCGAAACAAATTACATAACCGGGCTCGGGGTGAATGGGTAATTGGATTTTGGTCCGAATTACGAGTTTGGACCAAGCGGGCCCGAGAGTTGACTTTTGTTGACTTTTTCAATAATGACCTAAATTGAACCTCTTTCATTCGTGGGTAGTTCCTAAGTCTTATTTTGAATCTTTTGGTTGTTAAATTGCTAGATTTGATTGGTTCGAAGGCTTGTTCAAAAGGCAAAGCCATGGTTGAGCTTTGAGTCGGTTTTGGAGCGAGGTAAGTATTGTGTTTAACCTTGATTTGAGGGAACTAAGAACCCTCGGACTATGTGATATGTGAATTTCATGTGTTGCGGCGTATATGCGTGGTGACGAGTGCTTATCGAACTACTTGCTTCTGTGATTTTCCGCTTTCTCTTACTTATCTCCTTTCATATCTTAATTGTTATATGTTATAAATACCTTCCATGCTTTATTTGCTACTTGTTAATCATTGCTTCTCATGTTAAAAAATGTTAGACCTTTCCATGCTTTCATAACTCGTTGCTATTTGCCTTAATTGACTTACTTGCACCTTTTTATTGTCATTTACTGGATTTGTCTTGCCGTGTAATATTACATAGGTGAATTTCCAAGTTTATATGAGGTTCCTTTTTGATTCATTTCATATCTATGAATCGTAGAGGTTCTTGTGATTTTAGTTATTGATTTGATTGTACTCATTGAATATTTGATACTGATATGGTGGGATCAGGTTGCACGCCACAACAGGCGAAATAAGGGTGAATTGATATGGTGGACTAAGGATGAATTTGTACTGATATGGTGGGATTGGGTTGCACGTCGCAACAAGTGAAATAAGGATGGATTGATACAGTGAAATAAGGGTAAATTATGATACTGATTTTGTTATATGGTGGGATCGAGTTTCGCGCCGCAACATAAATTTATTTATGAGTGTTGATATTATTATGGTGGAATAAGCAAGGATTGTTCTGTACAGTGGGATCGGGTTGTGATGCAACAATCTATGTGTTTCTATTTCCTTGTGCCGTGTTGGTTTTCAGTATTTTTCATACGAAACTCTAAGGATTGGTAATTCTGATCGCTACTGGGTTCTTCGAGGATTTAGCTATTATCTTCAGTTAACTGCCTTATTTTGTTTCGTATTTTCCTTTCCTGTCTTTATTTTATACTTCATACAGGTTATAGTGTAAGTGACCCGCCTTAGCCTCGTCACTACTTCGTCGAGGTTAGCCTCGGTACTTACAGAGTACATGGGGTCGGTTGTACTCATACTACACTCTGTACTTCTTGTGCAAATTTTGGAGTTGTTCCCAGTGGCGGTTATTAGCATGCTCGGGTTGGCTAGCAATAAGGAGACTTGAGATACAGCTGCTCGGCGTCCGCAACCCCTATGTAAGGAGACTTGGAAAGCTTTTATGTGAAAAATTGATAAATATGAATTTCGCCTTAAAAATCTATTTGAGTTGACTTCAGTCAATATTTTGAGGAAACGAATTCGGATCTGTGTTATGACGATCCCGAATCCATGTTTTGACGGTCCCGGCGGGTCGTATCGTGATTTGGGACTAGGGCGTATGTCCGAAATCAAATTCGGAAGTCTCTAGCTCGTGTTATCGCATTTTGATGAAAATTTGAGGTTTAAAGGTTTAATGAATTTAAAGATTTGACCAAGGCATGACTTTATTACTACCGGGTCCGGATTTTGGTTCTAGAGCTTGGTATATGTTCATTACTATATTTATGATTTGTCCGCAAAATTTGGTGAAAAACGGAAGTGATTTGACGTGATTCGGACATCCGATTGCTAAAATAAAAGTTCTTATGTTTTATTGAAAATTTCATTTGATTTGGTGTCCGATTCGTAGTTCTAGGTGTTATTTGGTGTATTGATTGCGCAAGCGAGTTTGCATCATATTTTTGAACTTGTGTGCATATTTGGTTTGGAGCCTCGAGCGAGTTTCGGATAGCTTACATACCTTTTGAATTTAGGAGAATTTGTTGGTTTTTCATTTCTGCTGGTGTCTGGTAAAAGCTTCTTCACTATCGCGAATATACTACCACGATCGCAAAAGGTAAGTTAGAACTGGGGGAGAAATGTTCTATGTGAACGTGAGGAATAGGACGAGAACGCGGAGCAGTGCGAGGACTGCCCTTCGCGAACAGATCCACACCAATGCGAATGCGTAGTATTAGATGGGCTGGGAAATGGACTTACTCTATGCGAACGAGTGACCAGGATCGCGAACACGAAGGATAGGAGGGCTAAGCCTACACGAACTCGTAGAGTAACTCGCGATCGTGTGTGCCATCTGGGCAGTGCCCTTCGCAAACACGTCAAGTTTCACACGAACGCGATGAACACCTGACGCCAGTGATTTTAAATAGTCCCAAAACGGGATTTCTCCCATTTTTCATAAACCTTTCATTAAAGCTCGGCCTAGAGGCAATTTTGAAGAGAAAAATCAACACAAATTCATAGGTTTGTGCACTTTAACTCATTTTCTTCCATTTCTAACACCACCCATTAATTTCAAGCCCTAATCTTTGTTCTTCCATTGTAGAAATTAGGGATTTGGGTAGAATTAGGGATTTTTGTAAAATTGGAATTTAGACCTTAAATTGAGGTCGGATTTCGAAATAAATTACATAACTGGTCTCGGCGTGAATGGGTAATCGGGTTTTGGTTCGAAATTCGAGTTTGGACCAAGCGGACCCGAGAGTTGACTTTTGTTGACTTTTTCAATAATGACCTAAATTGAACCTCTTTCATTCGTAGGTAGTTCCTAAGGCTTATTTTGAATCGTTTGGTTGTTAAATTGCTAGATTTGATTGGTATGGAGGCTTGTTCGAAAGGCAAAGCCATGGTTGAGTTTTGAGTCGGTTTTGGAGCGATAAGTAATGAATTTAACCTTGATTTGAAGGAATTAAGAACCCTCGGACTATGTGCTATGTGAATTTCACGTGTTGCGTCTTATATGCGAGGTGACGAGTGCTTATACGCCGCTGAACTACTTGCTTCCCTGATTTTCCGCTTTCTCTTAATTATCTCTTTTCATGTCTTAATTGTAATGTGCTATAAATGTCTTGCATGCTTTATTTGGTACCTGTTAATCATTGCTTCTCGTGTTAAAATTTTTTAGACCTTTCCATGATTTCATGACTCGTTGCTATTTGCCTAAATTGACTTACTTGCACCTTTTTATTGTTATTTACTGGACTTGTCTTGCCGTGTGATATTACATATGTGAATTTTCAAGTTGATACGAGGTTCCTTTCTGATTCAGCTTCATATTTATTAATCGTAGAGGTTCTTGTGATTTGAGTTATTGATTTGATTCTACTCATTGAATATTTGATACTGATATGGTGGGATCGGTTTGCACGCCGCAGCAGGTGAAATAAGAGTGAATTGATATGGTGGAATAAGGGTGAATTTGTACTGATACGGTGGGATCAGGTTACACGCCGCAACAGGTGAAATAAGATGGATTGATATGGTGAAATAAGGGTGAATTATGATATTGATTTTGTTATAAGGTGGGATTGGGTGGTGCGCCGCAACAATCTATGTGTTTCTATTTCCTTGTGCCGTGTTGGTTTTCGGTATTTTTCATACGAAACTCTAAGGATTGGTAATTCTGATCGTTACTGGGTTCGTCGAGGGTTTAGCTATTATCTTCAGTTAACTGCCTTATTTCGTTTCGTATTTTCCTTTCGTGACATTATTTTATACTGCATACAGGTTATAGTGTAAGTGACCCACCTTAGCCTTGTCACTACTTCGTCGAGGTTAGGCTCGTTACTTACATAGTATATGGGGTCGGTTGTACTCAGACTACACTCTGCACTTCTTGTGCAGATTTTAGAGTCGATCCCGGTGGCGGTTATTAGCGTGCTCGAGTTGGCTAGCGGTGAGGAGACTTGAGGTACAGCTGCTCAGCGTCCGCAGCCCCTACAGTTGCGTATTTTCCCTCAGGCATCTTTATTTTTTATGCAGATCTTCATTTGTACTATTCTAGTAGCTCGTGCACTTGTGACACCAGGCCCAGGGTTGTATTAGATATTTCAGTTGTTATGAATTTTCGCACTATATTTTAGACTATGGCAGTTATTTCGGTTTCTTTCTTATTATTCAACTTGAATTGTTGAAAAAGGATTTGTTCTAACGTTGGCTTGCCTAGCAAGTGAAATGTTATGCGTCATCACGATCCCGAAGATGGGAATTCCGAGTCGTGAAAATTCACAGGGTTGCAAGTTGCCAAATTGAAAGGTGCAACTTTCCAAATCAAAGAGAACGGTTTTGGGACAAGCTTATGAATATTACTCCGTTGAGCTACTTTGAGGACACCAAATCGAGAGAAAAGCTCAGAGAAACATTTGAAATCAATTCTAGCAGAGAGCTTTTCCTTTCTCTTTTTTCTTTAATTTCATTTCGTTTTTCTTTCTCTTATAACCATTATACTAGCTTCATTTCTTGTTCCGAAGAGATTATAATATTGAATTACTTCAATTCTTGTTTTTAATTAAATATAAGAAACTATTCTTTTTGAATTTTTATTTTATTTTCTTATTAAATGGGCAAAAGTATTTTCGTTGTCAGTACTAAACTCCAGTATGGAATAATTTTCTTGTGTTGGGAGATTGACGGACCTTGATATGTCTCTACAATAGTAGATATTATTTTCCGATTTCACATGCTTGAGATGAAGGTTTCTGTTTAAATTTTATTTGCTTTACAGTTAGATGTTATTTGATTTATTAGCTATCTATTTTGTACTAGTTAGTTCTATAATCGAGAGAGGCGGAAGAAGTAATATAGTTACTTGTGCTCTTGATAGATGTAAATATTTATGTTATGACATTTATATTTTATTCAATAATTCATTCAACATTTATTTATAATCGAGAGAGGCAAATAATGTAGCAATTAGATATAACAAGTAGGGTAACTGTCACGACCCAAAATCCCACCACAGGCGTCGTGATGGCACTTAGTCTCTAAGACTAGGTAAGCCGATTACTATAATAAATTTTAAGCCAACTTTTTTTTTTGACAATGATAATTTGAAATAGAGTTTAATACAAGTACCGAAACAGAAGCGGAAATAAGCCTACACGGCAATGATCATAACAACCTCCCAAGACTGGTAACACAGAGTCACGAACTTTAACTAAATACATAGTGTAATCTCAAGGATCGAAATACAATACTGTACAAATGACAGCTGACAATACATATAAGAAAAGGACTCCAAGGGACTGCGACGACCAACCAACTCTACCTTGAATCCTTGCGATCAACAAGCTTAACTCTGCCCGAATCCGATATCTCCAATACCTGACTCTGCACAAAAATGTGCAAGAGTGTAGTATGGGTACTAACTTCAGTGGAGTAGTGACGAGGTATAGTCAAGACACTCACTAGTCAAAATAACCTGTGCAGTATAGCAGTATAACGATAACAATGGAAAACATGAAGCAATAAATGGCAACAAGAATCAACCAGTAATATAAATAGTAAAGCAATAAGAACACCGTACAGTATCGTTTAAACCAAATAAGGAACACAAGGACAGCCAATTAATCAAGTCTTTTTAACACAAGTTTTCACAACAAAGTCACTCTGCGGTACCTCATCTCATAGTCACAAATCATGGATCTCAACCCACCATCATATACTCACGGCACCTCGTGCCCACATCTCAAATCACAACAGCACGGGCAACTCACATGCCAATAACATAATTATCATATACTCATGGCACCTCGTGCTCACATCTCAAATTACAATCCGCCCGGCATGATCACAGACTCACTAATCATAATATGCCCGGCTTAATCACATGCTTAATAGCAACATGAAACGGATAATACCAGAATACATTCACAAAATCAATAAATGTCAAGTTTCGTACTCATGAGCTAGTATAAGTAGCTTACTATAGTGTATGCTTGTGCAAGTGTACTACTGTAGCCCAAATCAATATGTAATATCAAAGATATTGAACATGTCATCGAAACAACAAGACAAGTATGCAATATGTATAGCAAACACAATGAACATCACACCATCACACGAAATTCACAAACACAATATCTCCAAACTATCACACATTATTCCTGACATTTGCCACCCTTATCTCTCCTATAGCCACCTGTAACACTCCGCCCTGACAATATCATTAGCCACCCTTATCTCTTCTATAGCCACCCGTATCACTCTGTATAATAGCCACCCTTATCTCTCCGCCCCGACAATATCATTAGCCACCCTAATCCCTCCTTTAGCCACCCGTATCACGTGTAATAGCCTCCCTTACAACATAGTACAATCAATAACAATGACATACCACCCTTATCCCCTTATAATATCAACAGTGGAATGCCAACGTTATAGTCCGCATAACAAAAACCCAAATCACACAACAATTCACATGTACTATCATCACAACAACACAACATAATCAACTTGTATTACAAATGCCCGTAGACAACACCCTTTTAAAGGTTCGTTGATATCAATAATTTCACAACAGATAGCCCACGGCTCAACACAATGTATATAAAAATCTCAATACCAAGAACAGCTCTTTTAAACATAACTTGAAGTAAAATAAATCAATTCCTCTTGATTACTTCTGTCACAACCCGGATTCTCAACCATCGGGACCGTGATGGCGCCTAACACCGCACTCACTAGGCAAGCCAATGTTAGAGTTCCATTAACCTTTTTCCTTTACAATTTATAGATTATGTTACACCCCATGTTTTCGTACATGAAAGTACACCATGAGTAAATTGTTATAAGCTCGGGGAAAAGATTATTTTTGAGGTTATAAGTATTATTTTATTTCAAACAAGTGACAAGTAAATTCGTGAAGGTGCGAGGTTAAGCAAATCAAAGAAAATAAATTTTTCGTCAAAGTTTAACATGTTGGGATAAAACACGGCCCGAGCCAAAATGCGTGGTATTTATGGAAAAGTGCAATACAAGGTACCACATGACCATGATAGTAAGGTGTATAAGGTGTGTTAAAAGTGAGTAGTATTTTAAGTAATTTGAGATAATTCTTAATTATGTGAATAATTGATTAATGGTGGGGATAATTATAATTAAGTGGATATGAATTCCTGTTGGGGCTGCCATTTGGCATTAAGCTAAGCCGAAGTGGCACCCATATGAATGATGAGTCATAAGACACATCAAGGCTTGCTTACACGTAAAAGCATCTTTAGATAAAGACCTTGATTTGGCTTCTTCAGTAATAACATAATGTATGGAACTAGACCAGCAAACTAACGTATGGATTTCACAGTTAATGTATTGAAGCTAATGTAGGGAATTCACAGAATTCTTTACAAGGATAAGATGGAAAAGTGATTTTCTTCAGCAAACATATACAAAAGTATGTCCAAGATAAGCAACAAGAAGCCAAAAAGTTATACTACGCAATAGCAACGGGATTTGCACTTCTAAGGGAGCCCGGTATAATCTTGCTCAAGAAAATCATATGGATTTTTCCTACTCCGATGTTGCTGTTACGTGTTATCGTACTTGATGTGTGTTAAATGGATTGTCAAAAGAATTGGCTCATGTATGTTAAGGCTATCCCTTCTTTCCTTTTGGCATGATCTATATGACACAAGCAAAACGAGCAAATGCACAACTTCCATAAATTGCTCTATTCGTAGAAATGCTAGAGATGTGTATATTCTTATTCTCCCATAAGTCTTATTATTATTCTATCGTCTGTTCATGGGTGTCACGAAATACGTAAGTTGATAAAGTCTATTTCATGATATTAATCAGAGGCAAAATGGTCTTATGACACTTCGAAAGATTTTATGACGTACTTATCATGCATTGCATTCATTTACAATGACCCATGACTAGATGGCGTTATATACGCTATATATGTAAATATATGTATACGGGATACGAACGTTACAGTGTTATATGCGCACCTCCACCTGATCAGCTGGTATACGTTGATGATTTGCCCACAGTAGCCGAGTTGATATGATGGGATACCCTCAGAGGCTTGATGATGTTATGAACACATGTACCCCAGCCATCCGCATCTGCGGTTCTACGCCCGCATCTGCGACATCGCAGATGCGGTTATCCTAGCCGCTTCTGCGTTCCCAGCCAAACATACCTCTCGCCGCTTCTGCGGCCCCCTATCTCGCATATGCGGCGCCGCACCTGCGGTCCCCAAACCGCAGGTGCAAAAACACCAGAAGCAGCAATCTCAGCAGCTGCAATAACACCTCAAACTCTCCGTTAACCACCCGAAATCACCCCGAGGCCCCGGGACCCCAACCAAAAGCACAAACATAACCTAATACCTTATTCGAACTTGTTCCAATCATAAAAACACTTCAAACAACATCAAATCAACCAAAACACCTCGGATTCAAGCCTATGTTTCTAAAAACTTCTAAGTTCCGCTTTTGATAAAAAAAAACCCAACCAAACCACGTCCGAATAACCTGAAATTTTTCACATACATCCCAAATGACACAACGAAGCTATTACCACTCCCGGAATTCCATTCCGAACCTTGTATCAAAATCTTGCCTACCAGCCGGAAATTGCCAAAATCTCAATTTCGCCAATTCAAGCCTAAACCATCTACGGACTTCCAAAATGCATTCCGATCACGCTCCTAAGTCCCAAATCACCTAACGGAGCTAACCAAATCATAAAAATTCCGATCCGAGATCATATACAAGCAACTCAAATATTGGTCAAACCTTTCAAATTTCAAGCTTTAAACTGGGAACTGTTATTCCAAATTCATTCCGATTACCCTGACAACCAAAACCACGATTTACATAAGTCATAATACACCACACGGGGCAAGTCATGCCCGAGAGCCAACGAATTAAGTGCAAAAGTTCAAAACGACCGGTCGGGTCGTTACATCCTCCCCCACTTAAACATACGTTCGTCCTCGAACGTGACCAGGGTTGTTCCAAAAGCCAATCAATCGCTGAATAACCTTACCATGCATATACACGGGGGTGATCCCATGTCACCCTATCTCATATAGGTCCGATAACACATTGTAACTGAAATTTCGCAATCCAATCTAGCCCATAAACCATAGAACCACATTTCCACTTCTGAAATCTTCAATACGATCAGAATCTCACATTTATACTGTGAATAAGCCCGAACAAGCTGTAACCACCCATACCTGCAACCTCAGGTGCAATTACATGATATACCACATAACTCAAACGCTTGCAGCGATAACTTCTAATCACAGCAGCTGTATATAACAACCGAATACCGATAGAAAACCTCTTATCAACTAAAGTCTCATTCCTACACTTTCATATACCGCCAATGATAAATAAAACATAGTAAGCCATAACCATTTCTTAGATCAACCATTCATGAAGCCACTTCTCCTTTGGCAAAGATCATAGCAAATTTCTGAGCCGAACCTCGATATTTATCCTTCCAACATGCTGAAATCGAATCCGTTCGTATTCATTGAAGATCCCAACGATCTCATCTAATCCAACACAACCACTCTGGTAATATGACACCTCAATGCAGACTAAAGTCGCAACTTGCGCAATCCGCGCACCAATAAGAACAATCTGAACATATTCAAATCATGAAAGTGACTCAAATGAAAGACCCTATCCAAACACTGGTCCACATAAAACACCTCGAATCATTCTGCCCGAAATTGACGACCACGCGCAATTGATGTCTAGAACCAAAGCAAATCATAACAGCACACATCTCAAAAGGACATAACCGATGTGCCATCCGCCGAGCAATATCCAATACTCTTCCTGCTCGACTTCCACTATGAAACCCCAATAGAACCGCACCATATTTGCCTATAACCAGCAAATCATAGCGCCTCGCGACACAGAAAGGTAACTCATAGATCTCCCCAGATTACTGATAAGCTCAATAACAATCGAATCAACACATCCCTCAACATTACAACTCGGAGCCAACCAAGCCTACTCAAGTTAGAACACGCATCCACATTGGCCTGCCAACGAACTCCTATCAAGGAAATCCTGAAGCTGCTCCTTCAACTCCTTTAACTCTGCTGGTGCCATATGATACGGTGCCCGGCCACAAGAACACATCCAAAAAGTCCCTCACCACCGAAACTGAATCAATGGTAGGAGTCTCCACACTGACGTCCATCACGAAAACCCAAATAAGAAAAATAATCCTTCCCAGCCATCCGTTGGGTCTTCGAAATATAACACCGCCCTACTAAGAATATAATCCGTCGAACCTCAACACTCTATCCGTGGCATCCCCGGCATAACCAACATCGCCGCCTTAGCGCTCTAGCTCGGAATGACACAACATTGAGACAACCAGTCCATACCCAATATCACATCCAAAATCCAACGTACCACGAAGCAAAGATCCCCTCGAGTCTCCAAACCCCGATAGTCACCACACAGTGCCGATACACACGACTCGCAACCACAACATAGCCTGAATATGAGAACTCCCAGTCTCTAACTCCATATAGCACATGAATCACAATATCTGATCCCAATTCCGCCGTCCGAATGCATACCACATCTATAATAACCAATCATTCCCGAGAGATATTCTAACATTCTTCTTTGCCTCCAAGCAAACTCGAATATCAGCAGTCGACCTAACAAGAAAGTGCCGCAATACTACCGAAGTACCATCAACTTAATCACATTACCTTTTTATGAAACATATACCCTCGTCAAATTACCTCCGATTAGCAATACCATTTTCTTAATCATCTGAGGATCATTTCCCTAATCATCTGAAGCTCATTTCCCTAATTATCTGAAGCTACCTGCTGCCTAAGAGTTTTATGACCTTCCTTTCAGAACTGAACCGCAACCTTACACACGCAATCTCAATCCTCCACAACATACCGCATATACCATACCATCCTAGGATAACGTGAGAACTTCATATCTCTTCCGAGCCACAAGCAACTATGTACTCAACCGACCAAGAACATTCTATTTGATCCCATCTAGGAGAAAATCACTATATATCCCATGCTCCACATGCCAGTAGAAGATATACATCTCTAACCGTGGTAGAAATTATCAAGAACTCTACGAATCCCCTTTTTCACAAAACCGAACCATCAGGACTAACCCTTTCTAACTCAACCAAGCTACACAAACCATCAAAACCCAAGAGCATTGCCACAAAACACCTGTGGAAACCTACCACTTCATAAGCAACCAAGAACCGATCATATCCATTACCATGTTGATCCAGCCTACTACCAAGTTGTCCTAATTCTCTGAGTTCCTTCCAAATTTACCTTCAGCTTGATACTCCTTCTTGCTACAACGTCACAATTCCTCAACCCATACTCGCCACACGAGACCCAAGCATAATACCACACAATCTAAGGCTCACAACACGCTGAATTCTCTTTCAAATGTTCCCAAAGGCACCACATTCAGAATACCTACCCTGAAAAGACTTCCTGCGAATCTGAAGACATTACTTTCCTAATACTGATGTATAGAATCCCATAATTGATATAGAAATGACTCAAGTCTTGACATCCTCCAGTGCAAACCTCAGTTTCTAGCCAAATTATACACCTGAAAATCTCCAATTATTACATGTAAAACCTAGAACGCATTAGAACCATTCTCTAGAGTCATCCATTCTACCCAAACTGCAATTAGCCCGATCAAAAGAACCAAACAACATGCGCCTCATTAGCAACACTGCAACATATAACCTTACCTTGATGCAACCAAGCCACTTTCCTCTCATATGCACTTAGCATTCTTTATCAATAACAACTCAAGACATTCCGTGATTCTCAAACACCTATGAAGCATGATATAACCTTACCTTAGTCGAAAATTTTCCTTTACTCGAGCCATCCTCAGGCTCAATCTCCGCAAACCATAACTGATTCACCAGCACGCCTCAAACTGGAACCAACATAGCACATAACCGTGCAATCAGCTAATCAATAGCAAGCTCCCCCACTTGGCTTGAAGCCATAGATCAAAACACACACCATAACTCATAACGCATATACTTAGTTGTTGCCATAATACCATAGTGAGATTAACTCCCTCCTTCATCAGCTCGTGGAACACAGACCATCTGGTACTTCATATCTTCTAACAGACAACATATGGATCGCACAAACTCAGAACATTCCGCAGGAGATATCCAACCTCCTTTGCCTCAACTGGCATTCCTGTATACCTTCCACCGTCGCAAACATTACGCAGTCACTTAGTCTTCTTGAGTTTGAACTCATACCGCAACATGAAATTCACTCCACTCCCAACTAGGAAACATGGAAAGATTCTTCACACGCCCATGACTCGGGGCTGTAACTCGAATCAAGACGGAAATCAAGCACCTAATAGTTCTTCCATCCTCCAGCAGACCCTTCTCGTCACTTCCAAATCATATAGATGCATCTCGCAGTACTAACACACTCATCACATAGGCATCCAGCCGTCACTCCCACTAATAGGGACACTACCAAACATATAAGTCAAAAAACACTTGCTCACACTATTAGCACCTCGGTGCTCAAGCTATAGGCAAAAATCCGTCCTCGAGTCCTCCAGACTGGCCCAATATCAGCACATAGAGATCACCTCTCACCCCTCAATTAGGGAATCACAAGCCGTCGATGCACATCTGATATTGAGCGCTCGTTCGCGCGTACGAATGCGTGGAAGGAATTTCAAGAGTTGCTTTTCAAGCTGAATCAAGGACGCACGATAAAAATTCAAGAATGTGAAGTTTTTTCGAAAGGTTCTGCAGCCTCTCGGGGATAAATACAAACGTCTCCGTATCGATCCGTGAGACTCTACTAAACCTGCTCATGACTCGTGAGACCTATATAACCTAGGCTCTGATACCAACTTGTCACGACCCTAAACCCAGACCCGGTCGTGAAGTCACCTCTCGTGAAGACAAGGCCAGCCGACACATTTCCAATTCAAAGTTAAACAGCTAACCAGCAATAAAACATGCTAAAACATGATTTAATAGCACTAAGTAGCAGATAATATCGTAGCAATGCGGAAGTACAACCCAAACACAGCCCAAACCCGGGTGTCACTAGTCATGAGCATCTACTAAGGTCTAAATACCATTGACAAAGTCGGAAGTGTACTAAGTATAGACTAATAGAATAAAGAGGGAGAAAAGCAGTGCTGCGAACGCCGGCAGCTACCTTGCTAAATTCCGATGACTCTGCCTCCGATCAACCAATGCCCGCTACCGGGTTCAGAAAATACCTGAATCTGCACACAAGGTGCAGGGAGTAAAGTGAGTACTTCCAACTCAGTGAGTAATAATCATAAATAAAGACTGAGTGATAAAAAATCACGAAAAGTGCATCAACATGTTGTAGTTGTATATAAGATGTTCAAAAACTAGTAAGAAAGCAATGAAGCTGTAAATTCCCATAAAAACATCTTAGCTCAGTTTAAACTTCTTTGAAAATGACTTTTTCAACAGTTACGCAAATAAATGCAGAACAACTAGTGCAGATAGGCACAGAAAGCCGCCCCCGGGCACAAATACACAATTAAACTGGTAAATAAAAGGCAAATAAGAAAGATAAGCACATAAAGTTCACCCCTCGAGCACAATGTCAACAACTCCGCCCCTCGGGCAATATCTCAGATCAATACCAGCCCCTCGAGCAATCACATAGAACAATACCAGCCCGTCGGTCAATCACATAGAACCATACCAGCCCCTCGGGCTATTTCTCACATCACAATGGGTACCCGCACTCACTGGGGTGTGCAGACTCCTGGAGGGTTCCCTTACGGCCCAAGCGCAATATCAAGCCAACTCGTGGCATCATAAATAGGCTCTCGGCCTTATATCAATATCAAGCCACCTCATGGCATACAATCTTAGGCCCTCGGCCTCGTAATCAATATCAAGCCACCTCATGGCGTACAATCTCAGGCCCTCGGCCTCATAATCAAAATCAGTCCTGCGACGTGCAGTCCGACCCAAAAGATATCCTCACAACATAGGCCCTCGGCCCTACTCAGTCAAGATCACATAAGCCTCTCGAGCAACAGTAAAACAATGTTTCTCAGCCAAAACATCATTTACATATCATTTGAGTATTCAAACTGAGTGAACATGGCTGAGCTTTGAAAAACAGTGGAAAATAACATGACTGAGTTCAAGTATAAAGTCAAAACAGTGAGGAAATATCAACAAAAATCCCTGAAGGGTTCAAATAGTTGGCACGAAGCCCAAATACTGTATTCAGCCCAAATAATCATGATAGCAAATAGATTTCAGTCAAATACGCAGTAAAATCATCAATCGGAACGGACCAAGTCAAAATCCCCAATAGTGCACGACCCCACGCTCGTCATCGAGCATGTGCCTCACCTCAATATAGCACTACGATGTGCAATCCGGGGTTTCAAACCCTCAGAACATCTTTTACAATCATTACTCACCTCAAACCGGCTAAATCTCTAGCTTGCGATGCCTTTGCCCCTCGAATCGGCCCCCACACGCATCGAATCTAACCAAAATCAGAATGAGGACGTCAAAATATGCCAAGGGAACAAAGCCCAAGCGAAAACAATCAATAAAGGGCACAAATCCTGAAATTACCAAAATCCGACCCCTGGGCCTATGTCTCGAAATTCAAAAATTCTTACACCAATAGATTCCTTATCTTTCCGCGAGTCTACACATATCAAGAACACTGAAATTGGAGTCCAAATGATCCCTCAAATCCCCATTTAAAGGCCTCTTAAACTCAAGCCTAATACCCAATTTTCTTCCTTAATCCCCACTAAAACCATGATTAAACAGTGGAAAAATGGTCATAAACCCAAGTAATTAAGCTTAGGGGACTTACCCAACGGATATCCTTTGATTCCTCTTGAAATTCTATGCCTTAGCCTCTTTTCCCGTCTTCAAAAATAATAAACTTAGAAAAATTTTGCGAAGAAAACAATATATACCTTCTGGCCAGGGATTTTCGCATCTGCGACCATTCAGCCGCTTTTGCGGTACCGCATTTGCGGTTAATTCTCTGCTTCTGCGGAAATCACTTAAGCCCCCAGCCATCCGCATCTGCGGTTCCACGCCCGCATCTGCGACATCGCAGATGCGGTTATCCTAGCCGCTTCTGCGGTCCCAGCCAAACATACCTCTGGCCACTTTTGCAGCCCACTATCTCGCATATGCGGCTCCACACCTGCAGTCCCCAAACCGCAGGTGCAAAAACACCAAAAGCAGCAATATCAGCATCTGCAATAACACCTCAAACTCTCCGTTAACCACCCGAAATCACCCCAAGGCCCCCGGGACCTCAACCAATAGCACAAACATAACCTAATACCTTATTCGAACTTGTTCCAATCATCAAAACACGTCAAACAACATCAAATCAACCAAAACACCTCGGATTCAAGCCTATGTTTCTAAAAACTTCCGAGTTCCGCCTTTGATAAAAAACCCAGCCAAATCACGTCCGAATAACCTCAAATTTTTCACACACATCCCAAATGACACAACGAAGCTACTGCCACTCTCGAAATTCCATTCCGACCCTTATATCAAAATCTCGCCTACCAACCGGAAATTGCCAAAATCTCAATTTCGCCAATTCAAGCCTAAACCTTCCACGGACTTCCAAAATGCATTCCGATCATGCTCCTAAATCCCAAATCACCTAATGGAGCTAACCAAATCATAAAAATTCTGATCCGAGACCATATACAAGCAAGTAAAATATTGGTCAAACCTTTCAAATTTCAAGCTTCAAACTGGGAACTGTTCTTCAAAATTCATTCCGATTACCCTGACAACCAAAACCACAATTTACATAATTCATAATACACCACACGGGGCAAGTCATGCCCGAGAGCTGATGATCCAAGTGCAAAAGTTCAAAATGACCGGTCGGGTCGTTACATCCGAAGAGCCGATGGATGAAACAAGGGGAGCAAAAAGCAAAAGAATGTCTTGTTGAAGTTTTCATAAGAAAGGGATAGGCAAAAATATTAGCAGAGTAATGAGAAGAGAGATAAGGAAGAATCATGAGTAAATATGCGATACATGGATGACAAAGGTAGATCAAAAAGATGACGATATTACGGGTCCATAGTCAGGTGAAGGAAGAAACGAGGGGTGATAGGCCTTAAGACAACAAAAGAGTATAGGCCATGAGGTCATATCCTCATTTCGAGAAATAAATTCGTGACTCTAACGTGATTACCAATAGGAAAGCTAGACCCCAAAATAATAGAGATCAGTATGGGTTGGTGAACAAGATAAAGTAAACATGAATTAGGGATTTAGTGATTTGATAATGGTCGACATCATGAGAATTTTAGATTTTGTACCGGAAATAATAGAATGGACAACACAAGAAGATTCATGAGAAATTAAGAAAATGGTTATTCAGGAAGACGCTTCCCTAAAGTAAGCAATGTGAGCAAAGTTAAGCATAAAAGACTGTATGTGCCAGTTATAGTAATTTTCACCTTGCGAGTAAGGAATTTTGTTATCCTTAGTACAGAAGGATTTGCAAGGAGAGTAAGGGTCATCGATGATGTGAAAGGACGCCGAAAATGAAGAGGTAGAACATCTATAGGCAGATTGTTGTAGCTCCAACTCTTAGTACTCCCCAAAAGGGGGGAATATGGATTGATATGATATTAAGTCAGAATTAAGTGTTCTAGTAACTATGGAATGGTAAAGGAAGAATGTGACAAAAATAAGAAAGGGATGAAATTTCACTTATCCAAATCCTACAGATATGCTACGATTCCAGAACATTATGCAAACACGATGTCAATGAAAGGTAGTAAGGGTTCCTGCCTGGGATGTTATTGATAAATAAGGAGCCAGTGCCAAAGGTAAGTTAAGACAAAGGAAATAAACCAAAAAAGATTACGCGGAACATTGATATGAGAATGGGCCAACGAGTAGTTGGTAGTTGATACGGGAAGAGCCTAGTTATGGCTAAACAGGAGGTTACAGATGAGTCAGCAGATCGTGCAGGATAAACATGGTAAAACCCAATATAGTGAATTCAACCTCGCAGTAATGTCATTGTAATACTTGAGAAATATTCAGATAAGAGTTGGGGTAGTTAAAGGTATCGTATGAATGTTATGGAAATAAAAGAGAGTGCCATTGGGAAGACAGTCAAAATATTAGTTCACAAGCAACCCAACAAGTACAAGGGCGTGGAGGTAAGAACTACGGATTATTATAGGTGAGTACAAACATCAAGAATTCCATCGGGTATGCGATGTAATAAGCTTGTAACTTTACAAGAGTTAGAAGGTCTTCCCTAAGTACTACAACGAAAGACTAACTAAGGAAGTAAGGAAGAAGGCTTCAACTTAAACATGGTAACTCGAAGGAGAAAAAAAATGGTCATGTAAAAATAGTCTCACTACAACATTGTATGCACGCTATAAAAAAACTGGCACCTACCGTTGATCGAGGCCAACCCTGCACTACAATTGAGTAGCGAGAGAGGTCGAAGCAGCTTTTACCCGATTAAGGTCGAGATCGATTTCCACAGGGAGCTAGATATTGGAGTGGGGTGTCTATCCAAAGTGGAGTTGTGTATTTTCTCATATTGCACTTCAACACATTGTTGTTTTGATTATGATTCTAATTTATAAAACTACAATGCTCAATTAAACTAAAATAAGCCAGGGTTAAACTATTGCGAGTTGTTCAAATGATTAAAAGGCACTAGGGTAGTGACTTTCGCCTAGGTGGTCAATTGACGGATTCTTGAATCTAAAGCTATACTGTCACATTTGGGGAGTATGATATAACCATTGCTCAATTCTACTCGCTTTATACCTCTCGGTAGTTCGAGTGATTTTGCCCGAATTGACTTTCTCAAGACCAATTGGGTATGCAAATTTGCACAAGCAATTAAGGTTCAGGTCGGGTATTACTATCTCTAGGTTTAACCCTTTAATTGGGGCTATCAATCTCTTGAGTACGCCCCAATTCCTTGTTGGACCGATTTCGGAGACTTAGGCTATCTTTCTCAAGAAGAGCCAAAGTCAACTAAACACAAACTAGTGTTTGCAACCACTAATTCAGCAATTAAACATGAAATTAGTCGAAATATCAAACACCCATAGTCAATCCAGCCCTAAAATACAAGACCCATCAATTACCCACACTAGGGTTGAGCCACAACCCTAGCTGATGGGTCTAGCTACTCATAATTGAAGAGAAAAACAAAGAAATAGATGAAGATAAACTCATAATAATAAATTACTAAGTAGAACTTGAAGATTTAATGGTGAAATTAAGCTAAAATTACTCAAAATAGCAAAAGAAGCAAAGTCACGAGCGCAGCTCTACGTACAAAACTATCTGCTTACCTAAAAATAGGAAAAGAATCTATTTATACTAGGCTAAAAATCTCCGACAAAAATACCCCTGCGGGGCTAGTGCGGACCGCACAAAATCATGTGCATCCGCACTAAGGCTCTTGACTTGAAAATCCAGCTCTCTGAACTTGGGCAAAGCGGACCGCAAAGAATCGAGTGCGGCCGCGGTGGCTTCTAGTGCGGTCCGCATGAAATGGAGCGCGGACCACATTGGGCTTCAAATTTAGAACTGGCAATTCTCTGAACCTTCGCTCTGCGGACCGCACTAAATCGAGTGCGGCCGCATTGATCCCAGTGCGGACCGCACAAAACCTCGTGTTGTCGCATTGCCTTTTTGCCTGAATAGCATCCTCTCTCAACCTCACTTGTGCGGACCGCACAGAATGGTGTGCAGCCGCACTGGTCCTGTTTTGCCTGAGCTTTGTCTTGTCTTGGTACTTGTGCAAGTTTCACTCCTTTTTGAGCTGATCTTCGACATCTTGTCACCTTGTTGATCAAACTTGCAAATCAAGCACAACTTGTGAGCCTTTGGGACTATTTTGTACACATTTCTAATCAAACTTAAGCAGGAAGGAGTATAAAATGTATCAAAATCCCTAGTTATCAACTCCCCCAAACTTAAGCTTTTGCTTGACCTCAAGCAAACAAAATAAGACCCACCCCCTAAGGGAAAATCCAATAAAATTCAGCCGTCCTAAAGTGACCTCATCTAGTATCAATTGGGACTAATAATTGCCCTTAATACAAATGAATCATTAACAACATTTACTCTTTCAAACATTATGGATTAATTGCGACACAAGAGCATCAAGAGTTGACTCAACACATCAAAGAACTATTTCTATTACTTTGGTCATTGTGGAACCCAAACTCACACATCCTCAGCTCTCCCTAAGTAAACCTCACCTTTAGAATAGTGGCACTCAGAACGAGGTTAATGAAAATTCACTCATCTCTCTCAAAGAAAAGTCACAAGTCCGGCTCTAAGTACCATATGCTTGCCCCTTATCTGAGTCACCACTAATGTAAGCTTCATCAACTAGAGATCATATAGGGCTTTTGTGGAGACATAGTGAAGGCTTTTGGTTCCGTGTAGGAAATGTTTGGTCTAAGTAGGTTCCATCTTCCCTTAAGCACTTCTTTTGTTTCATTTTGGCACACATTCACTTGACTTTTTGAGTCTTTTCACTTCTTTCTAAGGGGTTAGAGAGACACACTGTCACTCTTTCTTATACATTTCAATTCTTTTCTCCTTTCTTAATTTTCCACGCCTTTCATTCTTTGCTTTTCTTTTTGTCTTTTGCTTTTCTTTCTTTTTCATTGCCTTTCCTTCTTCATTTTGTAACTTTTTACCACTTTGTTGCAATCCTCATCTCTCCCCCCCCCCCCCAAAACTTATACTTTTGCCATGTGCTAAGGAAAGATCGGGTGCCAAGAGAGGGTATCTTTTAGAACGGGTAAAGGCTTGTATCATGGTTCTTGAAGGAAAAAAGTCTAAGGCTCAAAAGGGTTGACTAGGGATTTTATCATTGTTAGGCTATGGAAGTGTTCAAATTATCATTTGGATCAAGGAGAGCCTATAATCATGTCTCGAGTCAAAATTCACTTAGGATTTCGCCTCAATAAACATTCAGGCAAAGATCTAGACCAATGACTCGGGACTTGGACTTGCAATGCAATTTCTCACCACACATGCTATGGGATTGCTAAAGACATAGAGTCGGGGGCCCACAACGGCCTTAGATAAGATTTAAGCACACAATGGTCCCGAAAAACCATTTGATGATTATCGGTCAACACAAGAGTCTCAAGGTCACGACTTTCACCATCCTAAACACAAAAAATTGTTTTTGACCATGAGATCAAAGGCAAATGTGCTAGGCCCAAGTGAAGCTTTAATTGAGGCACCCTTAACCACTAACTACTAAAAGCAAAAAGAAAAACGGACTCAAACCCTTAAGAAGGTTGTCACGCCATCAATCATTGGGAAGAGCCACCCGGTTCACACAAATTCCACCTTTGGAAAGAACCGTGGCGTTAAGGAAACCAAAGGCTTATTGCAAACGTTCAAAACAAGAAGCTACGAACATAACTAAGAAACTACGGAAAAGAAAAATTCGGAAAGTAGAGTGAATATGTACAAGAGGGGATTTTAATCGAATATACAATACGGGGATGAATATATACAATGTAACATAACTTTTATATACAGACCCAGAGCGAAAAGTACGAAAAATGTAATGAAGTACCAAAATTATATACATACCAAAGATGAAAAATAAAGAAAGCATAAAATAAGTCAAATATATACAGTCATCCATATCAAATCAAAGTAGGGCCTACCCCCTCAAATGAAAGCTGGCATTGTCCTCAATGCACCCTAAGCAAAATAAGCACCCAAAAATAAAGGGGAAAAGGATATAGAAACTCCCTATGGCCCGCCTGTCTGCATGGGATCCTGAACGGTCCCTGGGTCCTCAATATGCTCGGGAACATCAGATTGGTTCCCTATGACCTGCTACTCTCCTGTTGGGACCTGGGCCTGGACCTGGACAGGCTCTTGGGCTGCATCCTGTGGCTGACTAGAGGAAGCCTCTGGTGGGTCCTCCAACTGAATGACTGCATTGTCTGCACGGGGAATCACCCTCTGCCTCTTGGGAGGCCTCTCTGACTGCACTGGCTAGGGATGGGCTGCTGGCACTGGGTCATGTAACAATAAATCCAAAGGCAGTTGATCTTCCTTCAACCTATCAACCTCAACTCGTAACTCCTTCACGGACTCCTTGGAAGCCCGAGTCTTTCTCATCTTCTTGGCCTCCTTAGCAAGGTCCTTGAGAGCTTTCCCATGAGCATCCACAGCATCCGTAAGCTTCTTCTGAGTATCGAGGATCTTCTTTTGGTTTTCCAGAATCTCTTTGAGGGCATCCTCAATAGACTGTGGGACCTGCGGAGGTAGAGGTGCCGACTGAGCTGCCACTGTAGTAGTGAGGACAGACAGCTTAGAGGAAGCTGTTTGCATCCAGTTGTTGATGCTAAGAAGGGCCTGGCTCAGACGGTAGGCAGTCACTGGGTGGGCCGGGGTAGAGGGTATGTCTGGAACTACTGAAGTGGATGGACTAGGGGGCATGTCCGCAGAGGTGGAAGCAGGCTGAGTAGGAGCCACTACCACTACTGGCTCTTCAGACTGGTAGTGGTTGTTCCCTTGTAGTTCTTGCCTTTTGGGTTGTCATCACCCTGCATGTTGAACCATGAGAAAGGGGACTTTCCTTATACTTTGATATCAAATGGCCGCTTTTCAACTTTGAGGTCCCTGAAGTACGTGGTTAAGAAGCTGGGGAAGGGGTAGTTTCTGTCACCTTCACTTACCACCTGTGTAATCACCCGAGACATAACATTCCCGACGTTAATCGGGTTCCCCGCCATGATAGATGCTACCATTACTGCCCGGTGAAGAGGAGGGAGTTCTCATGAGTAGTGGGGTCCAATCTATTGCACATGAATGTTTCCCACCCTTTGGCTTCGAAATTCAAACTTCTCCGCAAAATTTCTACTCCTGCATTCAACCAATCGAGGGTGGTACCTGGGATTTCCAGATACTATGCCAAACAAGGACGGACCTCCTCACCTAATTCCATCTTTTCCAAATACAGCGACTCATCCTCCTCATCGAAACCCAAGTAGTTATTTATTATTTTACTATCAAACAGCACAGTTAAATTTCACACCTTGGTCACTTTGGTGCCCTTTTTGATGTGGGCAGCATTGGTGTAGAATTCCTTGACCAAGTGCTCGTTTGCATCTACACAGTCGCTCAAGAAGTGCTCCCAGCCCACTCTCTCTCTAAACTGTCTCCTCACATTGGGGTTGTGAGGCAAAAGGTCTATATCAACAAAGCTTCTCCCCGTAATCAATTTCCTCACAGGCCACCACTCTCTAAACTTATGGTAAGCCTTCTCACTGACAAATCGATCTTGCCACACTTCCGGGTTTCTAGTTCTAGCAACACCTCCCACCTGGGGTTCACCCCCTTCTCCTACTACCTCTTCGTCTCTTACTGCACCCTCTCCGGATAATGAAGCTATGGGAGAGGTGGAGTACTCATCCTTACTGCCTTCGGCTGAGCCCTCAGACGACCCAGAAGACACATGCACTGAAGCCTGAGCAATGGGGGATGCAGGAGGAGTGGGATCATCTGTCAGCCTGAATCTGCCCGGGAAATCATCCATAAACTTCGAAGCAGAATCAGAATCAGTCAGCTCCTTGGAAGGCCCATACTCACTTCCCGAGGAATGGGAAGCAGCTCTATCAGCGGCCCGAATCGCCTTCCTTGTTGCTTTTATTGCTTCTCGAACTTTGGGGATTAATTTTATCTTTCCACGTCCCCTTCCCCGGGAGGACTCTCCTATGCCTGGTTGTTTAGCACCCTGACCTGTTGATTTTACCATTGTCTGCATACAAATTCAGTCGTGCTTTGTTAGTCTCAGTATATATAATGAAGTTCAAGATTGCAGTGAAAGAGTTATGTTGCAGACAGTTTAATTGTTGAACAGTGCGGACCGCAAAAAATGTAGTGCGGTCGCACTAAGGCCAATGCAGACAGCAAAAAATCCATTGCGGTCCGCATAGAGGTGGGGTTCAGACTACCCACTCTCTGAATCCATGCACTGCGGACCGCACAAAATGTAGTGCGGCCGCACAGGGACCAATGCGGGCTGCACAAAATGTAGTGCGGCCGCAGTCCTCAAAATCAGATTATTGAACATTCTTCAATGCGGTCTGCACAAAATGCCATTGCAGACCGTACAAAGGCACCGCGGACCGCACAATTTCCACCGTGGTCCGCACTGAGTACCAAAAAGCAGCACCAACCTAGGGTTTAAGTGTTGATCAATTTTAATCCGATTTATCACTTAAAGATGAATCCCTAGGTGTTGGTTCAGTGTTCTAACTATCTAAACTTACTTTAAACACAAATTAACTATCCTAATCTTACCAAATCGACAGAAATACAGGAAGAAAAGAAGAAAAGCTAAGCAAACAAAAATTTAAAGAAAATAATAAAATTAACAATGGAAAAGAGCTAAAATTACCAGAAATAAGATACTGTGATGAAGATTAAGCCTTTGAAATCAGTTATGTGCAATGAGTGGGGATGAACAGTAATTTTAAAGCTCTGAGAGTTAAAAGATCGAAAAGTTCAAAATGAGGGCCTCAGGTACTATTTATAGAAAAAGTCCTGGGGCCCATCTCACCTACCCAATGTGGACCGTACAAATGGAATGTGGTCCGCACCACACAGTAGTTACATAAGTTTGAGAAGGCAACCTACTGCGGTCGGCACAAAATGCTTTGCGGCCGCAGTGGTCCACCGCGGACCGCACAAAATGTAATGCGGCCGCAGTGGCAAACTTTAGAGAGGTTGTATTTTCATCCATCAGCAGTGCGGTCCGCACAAACTTTGTGCCCCCCGCACTAGGTTCTTTGCGGCCGCACAAAATGCAGTGCGGTCTGCATTGCAAACTTCAGAGACTTGAACAATTTTCCCACTAAGTCCTGCACTGCATCAACACAATCCTGTAGTATCTCACAACTTGTTAGTCCAAAAATAAATCATATACTACAATGAAAATCAATGAAAACAAGAAGAAAGACACATGGGTTGCCTCCCATGAAGCGCCTGATTTAACATCGCGGCACGACGCACGTTAACATCCAATCATTTGAAATGAAGAAGTGCCACCACATGGCTATCATCAAACTTTTCCAAGTAGTGCTTGACCCTGTGCCCATTAACTTTGAAAATCTCCCCATTTTTGTTCTTCAAATCAAGGGCACCAAACGGGGTCACAAACACCACCTCAAAAGGTCCGCTACATTTTGACTTTACCTTTCCCGGAAACAACCGTAACCGAGAGTTGAACAAGAGAACCAAATCACCCACTTTAAACTCCTTTCCACGAGCATATTTATCATGAAGTTACTTCATTTTGTCCTTGTACAAGGAAGAACTGGAGTAGGCATGGAATCGGAATTCATCAAGTTCATTGAGTTGCTCAACACGGAGATTTGCTGCCACATACCATTCAAGGTTCAATTTCTTCAAAGCCCACATGACCTTGTGCTCTAACTCAACCGGTAAATGGCAAGCTTTCCCAAACACTAACCGGTATGGAGACATACGTCTTGTGAGCAGTTCGGTAAGCCCATAGAGCATCATCCAACTTCTTAGACCAATCGGTCCTATCGGCATTGACTGTTTTAGACAAAATGCTCTTGATTTCCCTATTAGAGACTTCAACTTGGCCAGTCGCCTGAGGATGATAAGGTGTAGACACTTTGTAGTTGACACCATACTTAGCAAGTAAGGTGTCAAAAGCTCTATTGCAAAAATGCGATCCTCCATCACTTATAATTGCACGAGGAGTACCAAACCTTGTAAAAATGCTCTTCTTTAGAAATACAACCACACTCCTAGCTTCATTGTTGGGCAAAGCCACGGCCTCGACCCATTTTGAGACATAGTCAACCGCCACTAGAATGTAGGTGTTCCCGCACGAGCTTACAAATGGGCCCATGAAATCAATACCCCACACATAGAAGATATCCACTTCTATAATGGTTTTGAGAGGCATCTCATCTTTCTTAGAAATACCGCCCGCTCTCTGACATTGATCACACCTTTTCATGAGATCACTTGCATCTTTATACGAAGTTGGCCAATAAAACCCACAACTCAGAACTTTCTAAGTTGTCCTCGCCCCTCCATGATGGCCACCATAGGGGGGAGGAATGACAATCCTCTAAAATACTCGATTTCTCCTCCTCAGGGATACACCTCCGGATCACTCCGTCGGTGCAAATCTTGAATAAGTATGGCTCATCCCAATAGAAATCCAGACTATCCCATTTGAGCTTCTTCCTTTGGTTAGAAGAGAGCTCACACAGGATGATGCCAGTCACAAGGAAATTAGCAATATCTGCAAACCATGGCATATCACTCATTGACACAGAAAGTAGATGCTCATCGGGAAATGCATCATTGATATCTAGGCCATCATACAGCCTTCCTTCCTCCTCCAAGCGGGACAAGTGATCCGCCACTTGGTTTTCACTACCTTTCCGGTCCATAATTTCCAAATCAAACTCTTGAAGTAATAAGACCCATCGCATAAGTCTAGCTTTGGAGTCTTTCTTTGTCATCAAGTACCTACGAGTTGTATGATCGGTGTGCACTATGACCTTGGCCCATAAGACATGGCCGAAATTTTTCCATTGCGAACACAATAGCCAACAACTCTTTCTCAGTTACCTTGTAGTTTCTTTGAGCCTCATTCATTGTCTTGCTCACATAGTACACTGGATGAAACATTTTGTTCACTCTTTAACCCAAAACTGCCCCAACCGCAACATCACTCGCATCGCGCATGAGCTCGAAAGGCAAACTTCAATTGGGTGCGGTAATGATCGGGGTGGTATTCAACTTATGCTTGAGAAGTTCAAAGTCTTGCATACATCCCTCATCAAACAGGAGCTTGGTATCCTTTTCTAGCAGCTTGCACAAAGGATTCACTACCTTCGAAAAGTCCTTGATAAATCTCCGGTAGAACCCCGCATGCCCAAGGAAACTTCTAACCCCCTTGACAGAAGTGGGGGGAGGAAGTCTTGAAATCACCTCAATTTTGGCTTTGTCAACCTCAATACCATTCTTTGAAATTTTATGACCAAACACTATGCCCTCCTCACCACGGTCATACCACCATTCTTCGGCACACACTGCACCGGTGAAGTCCATGAGCTGTCAGAGATAGGGTACACAACTCCGGCATCTAACCACTTGATCACCTCCTTTTTCACAACCTCTTGCATTGCCTCGTTCAACCTCCTTTGATGTTCCAAGGAGGGTTTTGCATCATCTTCAAGAATAATTTTGTGCATACAGAATGCGGGGCTTATTCCCCGAATATCAGCTAGAGTCCATCCAATTGCCTTCTTCCGCTTTTTGAGCACCGCCAATGTGGCATCTACCTGCATGTTAGTAAGACAAGAGGAAAGAATAACTGGTAAAGTTGAACTAGGGCCTAAGAATTCATACCTGAGGTGTGGAGGCAATGGCTTCAACTCCAACACCGGAGGTTCCTCAATCGAAGGCTTTGTTAGAGGAGTCTTTCTATTTTGAAGATCCAAAGAGAGTTTCCTAGGCTCATAAGCATAAGAGCCCATTCCATGTAAAGCATTCACGCACTCCACTCGGCCCTCATCATCATTGACATCAAGATTTAACAATACGGCCTCCAGAGGGTCTTCCACATTGATCATTGCACTAGTATCATCAATTATCACAGCCGTGACGAGATCCACAAATGAGCACACTTCGGTACAATTGGGCTGCTTCATTGACTTGCACACATGAAAATGACCTTTTCATCACCCACCCTGAAAGTGAGTTTCCCTGCTTCCACATCTACTAGAGCCTTCCCTGTAGCAAGGAAAGGTCTCCCCAATATGATCGGAACTTCATAATCTACCTCACAATCTAAGATCACAAAATCAGCTAGCAAGATGAATTTGTCCACCCAGATAAGCACATCATCTATAATACCCAAAGGCCTCTTCATCGATCTATCTGCCATTTGCAAGCTCATGGAAGTCGGCCTCGGCTGTCCAATCCCCAAAGTCTTGAAAACTGAGTAGGGCATCAAGTTGATACTCGCCCCCAAATCACATAGAGCTTTAGCAAAGTCTGCACTTCCAATAGTGCAAGGAATGGTGAAAGCACCGGGATCCTCCAATTTCGGGGCCATTAAATGTACTATAGCACTAACTTGGTGGGTTATCTTAATAGTTTCACAGTCTACGGATCTTTTCTTCGTCACCAAAACTTTCATGAATTTAGCACAGCCAGGCATTTGCTCTAAAGCCTCCACCAAAGGCACATTAATGGATAAGCTCTTCATCATGTCAATGAACTTTTTGAACTGATTCTCATTTTTCTGCTTGGCTAGCCTCTGAGGATAAGGTGGAGGTGGCCTAGGCAAGGGTGCCTTGGCTTTTGGCACAACCGGCTCCGGCATGTCAATTACGTGTTCCCTAGATGGGTTCACGTCATTTTGTGTTTCCACCTCGGCATCTTGAATATCAATCCGCACTTCTTCATTCACATTTTCATCAACCACATCTCAACTACCAAAGGAACTTCATCTTCTCGCAACTCAACTTCATCACCCAAAACTTGCTTTTGTTTGGAGGCATTCACATCACCGCCTCGTCCACTCCTGGTAGTTACAGCCATAACATGACTATTGCCACCCTTTGGGTTAACTACCGTATCACTCGATAGAGCCCCCTTAGGGCGAGTATTTAAGGACTGCGAGATTTGGCCTAGCTGGACCTCCAAATTCCTGATTGAAGTGTTGTGAGAAGCCAATTGCGCATCGGAGTCAGCATTCTTTTTCATCATCTGTTCAAACATCATTTCAATTCTCCCCATTTCATTATTAGAAGAACTAGGACCCTGGGATGGAAAAAGCGGTGGGTTACTTGGTTGTTGGTACATTGGGGGCCTTTGAAAGCCTTGCCCCTTATTTCCTTGGTTATTGTTCCATCCACCCTGGTTGTCGTTATTTCCACCCCAATTGTTGTTGTTGCCCCAGTTTCCCTGATTGTGTTGTTTTGATTTCCCCAATTGTTATTCCCTTGTTGTTGATTGTTCCAATTATTGTTGCCTTGTTGTTGATTGTTCCAATTGTTGTTATTCACATCACCGCCTCGTCCACTCCTGGTAGTTACTGCCATAACATGACTATTGCCACCCTTTGGGTTAACTACCGTATCACTCGGTAGAGCCCCTTAGGGCGAGTATTTAAGGACTGTGAGATTTGGCCTAGCTGGACCTCTAAATTCCTGATTGAAGTGTTGTGAGAAGCCAATTGCGCATCGGAGTCAGCATTCTTTTTCATCATTTGTTCAAATATCATTTCAATTCTCCCCATTTCATTGTTGGAAGAACTAGGACCCTGGGATGGAAAAGGCGGTGGGTTACTCGGTTGTTGGTACATTGGGGGCCTTTGAAAGCCTTGCCCCTGATTTCCTTGGTTATTGTTCCATCCACCCCAATTGTTGTTGTTGCCCCAGTTGCCCTGGGATCTCCATTGTTGCTGTTGGTTAGAAGAATTGCCTCTTTGGCCTTGATAATTATTCATATATTGTACCTCTTCATTCTGCCCATCATAACCATCATCTTGGAATCCACCACAATCATTATCAAATTGATCCGAATTCCCTTGGTTCTGTTGACCTCGTTGTCTTTTATTGTTCACAAGCATGTTGACACCCTCCATGGCATTTACGTGGCGAGGATTCTGAACTTGTTGCAACAGTGCCTTTGCTAATTGGTTCATCGTTGTTGTGAGTTCTGCTATAGCCTGTCCATGGTCATGTAGTTCTTTGTGCAAATGAGTGACCGTGGGGTCACCCTGTGGCACATTGGCCCTACTTTGCCAAGCGGAGGATGTGTCAGCCATCTCGTCAAGAATAGCACAAGCTTCATCATAAGGCAGCTTCATGAAATTACCCCCAGCCAATTGATTCACTATGCATTGATTCGTTGTAATGATGCCCCGATAGAAGGTCTGTTGTATCATAGCCTCTGTCATCATTGTTGGGGCATTCCTTCACCATAGTTCTATATCTTCCCAAATCTCGTGCAATGGTTCGGTGGGCTCCTGCTTGAAGGCTAAGATCTCATCTCGTAATGCTGCCATGTGCCCCGGTGAGAAAACTTTGGCAATGAACTTATCCGCCAACTCATCCTAAGTGGTGATGAAATGGTTGGGAAGTCGCTCAAGCCAATCCAATGCCTTCCCTCTGAGTGAGAATGGGAAGAGCCTCAATCGAAGTGCATCCTCGGACACATTGGTTTGCTTGCTCCCCCAACAGGTATCCACGAACCCCTTTGAGATGTTTATAAGCATTCTGAGAGGGAGCACCCGTGAAGTACTCCCGCTGCTCCAATAATGTCAGCATCACGTTGGTTATTTGAAAGTTACCCGCCCGGATGCGGGACGGAACAATTGCACTAGCATAGCCTTGGTTGGGAAGAACTCTAGGAGCCACTCTTGGAGGTGGCGGAGGAGGGTCTGGAATGTTTTCATTTGCATTGGCCTGGCGGCCTCTACGTTGCCATTGAGGTACAAGAGGCACCTCATCCTCTCCATTATCATCTACCTCCTCCCCCGCGATCACATTTCCAAGAGGGTCATTAGCATTTGCTACCATTTTGTACCTGAAGTTGTGACACACACAAATTAGTAACAAAGAAGGAAAGAAGAACAATAGACAAAACTATTTAGATAAATAGCCAAAACCGTTAGCTTCCCGGCAACGGCACCAAAAAGTGTTCGAGGCCAACCCTGCACTACTATTGAGTAGCGAGAGAGGTCGAAGCAGCTTTTACCCGATTAAGGTCGGGATTTCCACAGGGAGCTAGATTAGAGTTGGGTGTCTATATAAAGTAGAGTTGTGTATTTGCTCCAAATTGCACTTTGACACATTGTTGGTTTTGATTATGATTCTAATTTTATAAAACTACAATGCTCAACTAAACTAAAATAAGCTAGGGTTACACTATTGCAAGTTGTTCAAAGGATTAAAAGGCACTAGGGTAGTGACTTTCGCCTAGGTGGTCAATTGACGGATTCTTGAGTCTAAAGCTAGATTGTCACATTTGGGGAGTATGATATAACCATTGCTCGATTCTACTCACTCTATACCTCTCGGTAGTTCAAGTGATTTTGCCCGAATTGACTTTCTCAAGACCAATTGGGTATGCAAATTTGCACAAGCAATTAAGGTTCAATTCGGGTATTACTATCTCTAGGTTTAACCCTTTAATTGGGGCAATCAATCTCTTGAGCACGCCCCAATTCCTTGTTGGACCAATTTTAGAGACTTAGGCTCTCTTTCTCAAGAAGAACCAAAGTCAACTAAACACAAACTAGTGTTTGCAACCACTAATCCAGCAATTAAACATGAAATTAGTCCAAATATCAAACACCCATAGTCAATCCAGCCCTAAAATACAAGACTCATCAATTAACCACACTAGGGTTGAGCCATAACCCTAGCTGATGGGTCTAGCTACTCATAATTGAAGAGAACAACAAAGAAATAGATGAAGATAAACTCATAATAATTAATTACTAAGTAGAACTTGAAGATTCAATGGTGAAATTAAGCTAAAATTACTCAAAATAGCAAAAGAAACGAAGTCACGAGCGCAGCTCTACGTACAAAACTATCTGATACCTAAAAATGGGAAAAGAATCTATTTATACTAGGCTAAAACTCTCGGACAAAAATACCCCTGCGGGGTTAGTGCGGACCGCACAAAATCATGTGTGGCCGGACTAAGGCTCTTGACTTGAAAATCCAGCTCTCTGAACTTGGGCAAGGCGGACCACACAGAATCGAGTGCGGTCGCGGTGGCTTCTAGTGCGGTCCGCATGAATTGGAGCGCGGACCGCATTGGGCTTCAAACTTGGAACTGGAAACTCTCTGAACCTTCTCTCTATGGACCGCACTAAATCGAGTGCGGCCGCATTGATCCCAGTGCAGACCGCACAAAACTCGTGCGGCCGCATTGCCTTTTTGCCTGAATAGCAACCTCTCTGAACCTCACTTGTGCGGACCGCACAGAATGGTGTGCGGCCGCACTGGCCCTGTTTTGCCTGAGCTTTGTCTTGTCTTGGTACTTGTGCAAGTTTCACTCCTTTTTGAGCTGATCTTTGATATCTTGTCACCTTGTTGATCAAACCTACAAATCGAGCACAACTTGTGAACCTTTGGGACTATTTTGTACACATTTCTAATCAAAACTTAAGCAGGAAGGAGTATAAAATGTCTCAAAATCCCTAGTTATCAACCGTGGCTAACAAACGGGATGTAAAGTCAAAAGTTATTTTCGAGATCATATAACTTGCACGAAAATTCCTGCATGTGTGGGAACTAAGATAAGCTAAGTATGAACGCAAAAAGGAGGCAGAAGACCAGGAAAAGTAATAGCTTACGTTTAAAGAAAGTTGAGAAGGAACGAAAGGAACTATTCGATCAATGATCCAGAGTTGGTTACGTTATGAATGCACTTGCAATTTTGGAGTATACATATATGTTGACAATCATACAGTCGTAGAAGACTCCAATATAAGTTAAAAGGAAGAATTTAGTCCAGGTCATAGACAAAGAATTGAATTGTTAGAAGATTATATCCTGGATATTCTATAGCGTCCATGAAGGACTAAAGTAAGCTCTAATACCATGAGCCGCAGATCGGAAGATATCTTAAGCCTACACGGAGGTTGATCAAAGGGAAGAGGAAACTAAAGAGTTACATCAACTAAGTAAATCAGGAGTCTGATTATTGGACCTAGAAAATTATAGAAATCATGATCGCAAACACTGCAGGACCAGCCTTAATATCAGAGGTACAAGAGAGATAGTACAACAACCATAGTATATAACAGCTTTACGATAAAGCCGGTTAGAAGAGTACCAGCCTCATAAGAAGTTAGTATGAAGCTCTCATGAGATTGTGTAAAGAGGTACATGTATTATAATAAAAGTTCAAGACGTGGATGTGAATTATACCTATGTGGATGGGAGGTCATGAAAGAGATAGAAGATGTGATGTGGGACTTTAAGGTAAGTAAGGTAAAGGTGGACACCATACGAGATACTCAAAAGTAGAAGGTTGTGAATAATCTGTACTCCAGTATCTAGGAATAATAGCAGTGTCATTAGTGACATACCTTCCAGCCCATGGTTTCTACGTATCTAGAGGTCTAGTTAAGAGAGTAAGGAAGAGTCAGAGACCATGCGGTGTCTCGCTCGACGTTCCAGAATAACAGAAGGAAATTTATGGTGCAAGCAAGTTGAAGGAAGGTTGCGAGTAGTATAAATAGATATGTATAGGTCGCAAGCTAAAGTATGGAAAAGCGACAAGGTTTTAGGAGGACAGGAGTAAGGATAAGAAAGGTCAAGTGAGAAGGTGGCGAAAATGGATAAGTCCTCAGGATTAAGTCCATGTAAACAAGAGAGCCGATGGTTTCTCTAAGTTGTAGAAAGCTTAGTATAGCCAAATGAACTCAAAGAAGTCTAAGATCAGTAGCATTTAGAAGAGATGGAATGATGCCCTGGTAATAGAATGAGGGTGTAATTATGATAAAGAAAGGGATCTCAAGAATTGTACAGGATTAAAATACCCACGTAAGTGAATCATATTGGGATGCTATGAGATACGGTTATGGAAGTATAGTATCGTATCACCCCAGGTGGATCAGAAAAATCACTTCAAATATTCCACGATGCAACATCAGCCCTAGTGATAACGTAAGAGGTCTCAAGTTATCAGTGGTATATTTTAGATCAATATTGAGGTGAATCAACAATGGATGGACATAAGTCACAAAGTATGAGGTGAGATTAGGCTGTCATTCTTAAGATGAACAAGTAATGAGGAAGCATTAAAGGACTTAGATTTGTGCATATGGGATAAGTAACGAAAGTAACCTGGAGTTTGGTAGTAGACCTCAGTAGCGATAAATCAAAGTAAGAGTTATGGTATAGTATGACCTACCTAGATGCAGTAAAGTCATACAAATAGATAAGCGGATCTATGAAATAAGGTATAACAATATTCGTATGTTCGACAAAGTACCGAGCGAAGAACTTCAGTATACCTACAGATGCCCATAAGGATATTTTATCAAGCTTTGTATATGTTTGCGAAATGAGGCCTAGAGATTGGCTGAAATCTAGAGGAAAGAGAAGAGAAGAGCTGCACAGGCGCACTTACAAGGTTAGAGTCGTACAGGCTGCATGACGGAAGGTAGCAACAGTTACGAGATTGGAAGGATTTCGACTACAAGTCGTGGTGTGAGAAGGAGGCCTAGAGGGGGGGGGGGGAATGCCCTAGACTTTGGATTTATTCACAGAACAGTCGCCTAGAAAACAAGGGAAGTACTAAAGTATTCGGAAGACATAGGTTATGAAAATGATAAGTGCACCAGTCAACATTCGAGGACGAATGTTTCAAAGGGGGGAATGATGTTACACCCCATGTTTTCGTACATGAAAGTACACCATGAGTAAATTGATATAAGCTCGGGGATAAGATTATTTTTTAGGTTATAAGTATTAAGTTATGTCAAACAAGTGACAAGTAAATTCATGAAGGTGCGGGGATAAGCAAATCAAAGAAAATGAATTTTCGTCAAAGTTTGGCATGTTCGGATAAAATACGGCCCAAGCCAAAATACCCGATATTTATGGAATAGTGCCATACAAGGTACCACATGACCATAATAGTAAGGTGTATGAGGTGTGTTAAAAGTGAGTAGTATTTTAAGTAATTTGAGATAATTCTTAATTATGTGAATAATTAATTAATGGTGGAGATAATTATAATTAAGTGGATAAGGATCCTTGTTGGGGCTACCACTTGACATTAAGCTAAGCCAAAGTGACACCCAAATGAATGATGAGTCATAAGACACATCAAGGCTTGCTTACACGTGAAAGTGTCTTTGGATAAAGACCTTGATTTGGCTTCTTTAGTAATAACATAATGTATGGAATTAGACCAGCAAACTAACGTATGGATTTCACAATGACCGTAATGTATGGAATTCACATGAATTCTTTACAAGGATTAGATGGTAAAGTGATTTTCTTCAGCAAACATATACAAATGTATGTCCAAGACAAGCAACAAGAAGCCACAAAGTTATACTACGCAATAGCAACAGGATTCGCACTTCTGAGAGAGCCTGATATAATCTTGCTCAAGAATATCATATGGATTTAGGGGTGGGCATTCGGTATTTCGGTTCAGTATTTAAGAATTTTGGTTCGGTATTCGATTTAACAATTGTGTATACCAAATACTGTACCAAAATATTTCGGTACGGTTCGGTATTTCTTATTTTGGTTCGGTACGATTTCAGTTTAAACCAAATCTTCAGTATCTCCCCCACTCCATTAACTAATGTAATCCATGTTGATTATGTGCTAGAATTTTGGATTAAGTTAGATTCTAAGTCCATTTTTTTTTGCCGTCAATTGTTTTCAGGAAGTAGATGATTTTGAGATAAGAAGGTTTCCTCGAGCTAGGGATTTGGACGTAGACAAAGCTTCGGCAATGTTATTGAAATGCCTTAAATGGAAGAAAAGCATTGCACCAAATGGCTTAATTTCACCGAGTGAGATTCCAAACTAGATAGCACACAACAAAATATTCATGCAAGGAGTCGACAAACAAGGACACTCTATTGCTGTCATTTTTGGTGGGACAAACAAGGACGCCCTATTCCAAACCAGATAGCTTGTCGTGAGAATAAGACAAATAACTATTGGGCCAAAGAATAAAACTCAAGTTGGGCTTGGACTAAATTATTTTGGTATTTCGGTATACCGTAATACCAAAATATTAAAAACCCAATACCGTATATCGTACCGAATTACTGAAATACCGAAATTTCCGTACCGAAATAAAGAGAAATACCGAAAAAACCAAAACCCAAATACCAAATTAATTCGGTTCGGTTCGGTTCGGAATTCGGTTTTTCGAATTTTAAGCCCACCCCTATATGGATTTTTTCCTACTCCGATCTTGCTGTTACGTGTTGTCCCAATTGACATGTGTTAAATGGATTGTCAAAAGAATCAGCTTAGGTATGTTAAGGCTATCCCTTCTTTCCTTTTGGCATGATCTATACGACACAAGCGAAACGAGCAAATGCACAACTTCCATAAATTACTCTATTTGTAGAAATGCTAGAGATGTATATATTCTTATTCTCCCATAAGTCTTATTATTCTATCCTCTGTTCATGGGTATCAAAAAATACGTAAGTTGATGAAGTCTATTTCATGATATTATTAGAGGCAAAATGGTCTTATGACACTCCGAAAGATTTTATTGACGTACTTATCATGCATTGTATTCATTTACACTGACTCATGACCAGATGGCGTTATATACGTGTATGTAAATATATATATATATATATATGGGATATGGAGGTAACGGCGTTATATACGCACCACCACCTGATCAGCTGGTATACGTTTATGATTTGCCCATAGTGGCCGAGATGATATGATGGGAGGCCCTCAGAGGCTTGATGATGTTATGAACACATGTACCTATGCACGACATGACATACATACGCATATGCATGACACTATGAGTATTTCATTATTTATAGAGTTATTCAGACTTACATGTCGAGTCTTTTACTCTATGTTATTCTCATGTCTATTATTTGCTGATTTTCATTCCTTACATACCTGGTACATTATTTGTACCGACGTCCCTTTTGCCTGGGGACGTTGTGTTTGATGCCCGCAGGTCCCGATAGACAGGTTATGAGCCCTCCAAGTAAGCTACCAGCTCAGCGAACGGTGTTGATGCGCTCCAGTTGCTCCGGAGTTGCTTATCTGGTCAGTATGATTTAGACGTGTATAGTTTGGTATGGCGGGGCTATGTCCCGACCTTTACGATAAATATGTATTCTTAGAGGCTTGTAGACAGATGTCCTGTATGTAAAAGATCGTATGGCCTTATCGGCCTATGTTCAGTGTACGAGTGGTTATTTTTGTCTTATAGGCTCGTATGTCTTATATATAAGTTGGTATTTCATGTTGTATTCTACTTATTTCACGGCAGCCTCTCCGGCTCAGTTATCTATGATAGTATGATACGAAAAGATACGTTATGTTGGTACTCGGTTGAGTAAGGTACCAGGTGCCCGTCGCGGTCCATCGGTTTGGGTCGTGAAAGATTAAAATTTAATAGACTAAATCAAGCTGAAATAAATGCGGAAGTACATAATTAATCGGTTACTATATACTATTAACAATATCGAAACTATTACCACGCAGAAACTGGTGTCACAATCCATGAACATACTATGAATATCCATAAACATTAGTTTGAAAGAAATTACATCTGTTTCGAAAGAAAAGAAAACAGGAATGTAGAACAAGGAGGGGACGCCAGTAGGACTACCTTAGGTCTCCTAGATAAAATGCCTGCAACCGACCTCTCGATCAGCCACTACCAGCTCCAAAATCTGCACAGAAAGTAGAGTGCAGTATCAGTACGACCGACCCCATGTATTGGTATGTGCTGAGCCTAACCTCGACGAGGTAGTGATGAGGCAGGGCATTTACAATATAACCTGCATACAATATATAATAAAGTGAAAAGGAAGTACGGGACAAAATAAAATAGTGACTTGCAGCAAAAATGAATACGGAACTCAAATATCTTATCAGTACCCAGCTATAACCAATCCTTAAGTGAGTTACAAAACTACAGAATAAATTCAAAGCAGAAGAATACAAAAATAACAAACTGATGCGGCGCACATCCCTATCCTACCATATAATCAGTATCGATACATTCACCCTTATTACTCCGTATCAATCCACCCTTATTACTCCTGTTGCGGCGCACAACCCGATCCCACCGTACAATAACAATCTGCCCTTATTACTCCTCAATATATCACCCTTGTTCCTCCTGTTGCGGCGCGTAACCCGTTCCCACTATACAATCACATTTCACCCTTATTCCTCCTTAATATATCAACCTGATCCCACCATATCAGTACCAATCATACAATAATAACAGGAATTTTACAATTTAGCTCAAAACCCTCCATAATATTTAAGCCTCTAACCAAAGCAAACAGAAGGCTATACAATTATGAAACTTCACTCAATTAGTACTACACAACGAGACCAACCAAAATATACCATGAAACACCGATAAACCAACTTAAACCAACAATGTAATACAATGAAACTACGGAATAATTAATACCTTCAATAAAGAAAACAACATCTAACAGGAAGCAATTAAACATGGAAGCACCAATAAGCATGTAGCAGTTAAGACTGGAAGACAATATATTAGGAACGTAAAAGAAACAGGCCAAACAGATAATTTGGCGGCGCATAGGTACTCTTCACCTCACTTATACGCCATACACATGGATTTTCACATAGCAAATAAGTCGGGGATCCTTAATCCCTCAAGTCAAAGTTAGACACAACACGTACCTCAATCCACATGCCACTCACTGCTCAAATACCGTTTTTCCTCTAGTTTCCACCTTCGAAACACTCGTATCTATTCATAATTAACTTAATAACATCAATTATCGCTAATGAAATCAATTCCAATATATAATTACAAGTTTCCCAATATTTCTCCCAAAAAGTCAAAAATCGACCCCGGGCTCGCTTGGTCAAAATCCGAAATTCGGACCCAAACTCGATTACCCATTCACCTCCGAGCCCGGATATACAATTGATTTTGGAATCTGACCTCAATTTGAGGTCTAAATCCCAAAATTTCGAAATTCCTAAGTTCTACCCAAAAACCCCCAATTCCACCATGAAATACCCTAGATTCAAGGATGAAATCTTGTAAAAAGAAGTATAAGATTGAAAGAAACTAGTTAAGAATCACTTACTTATGATTTGGGGAAGAAAGAGTCTTTGGGAAATTGCATCCTGTGTTCTAGGTTTTGAAAAATGGGAGAATGAATGAAAAATACCGTCTAAGACTTATCACCTGCAGATGTCGCATTTGCGACCTGAGCTTCGCATTTCCAAAGCTCGCAAATGCGAGAAAGGCATCGCAATTGCGAGCCCCTCGCATTCCTACAGCCTTCGCAAATGTGAAGTTCCAGTCGTAAATGCGAACCTGGACTTCCGCAAATGCAGACTTATTCTTTGCAAATGCGAACTACCCAGTCCCCTCCACTGCTTTGCAAATGTGAACGTTCTTCACAAATGCGAGGCTCGCATTTGCGAGACAAACCTCACAAATGCGAGATTTGAAGACCTGAAGCATACCAGCAATTTTTTTAAAGCCAAAATCACTCCGTAGCCTATCTGAAACTCACCCGAGCCCTCAGGGCTTTAAACCAAACATGAACACAAGTCTTAAAACATTATACAAACTTGCTCGCGCGATCAAATCGCCAAAATAACACCTAGAACTACGAATTTAGCACCAAATTGCATGAAATTTTCAAGGAAGTTTCACAACTTCTATTTTCTCAACCAAAGGTCCGAATCACTTCAAATCAATTATGTTTCTCACCAAATTTTACAAATAAGGTATAAATATCATAACTGACCTGTACCAGGCTCTGGAACCAAAATACGGACCCGGTACCAACAAGATCAAATATTAACCAAATTCTTAAAACCTTTATAATTTCAGTCTTAAAATTTTCATCAAAAATTCATTTCTCGGGCTAGGTACCTCAAAATTTGATTCCGGGCATACGCCCAGGTCCCATGTTTTACTACGAACCCATCGGGACTGTCAAAATACGGGTCTGGGTGTGTTTACCCAAAACATTGACCGAAGTCAACAAAATTAACTTTATAGGCCAAAAATTATTATTTCATTAATTTTTCACATAAAAGCTTACTGGATACAAGCCTGGACTGCGCACGCAAATTGAGGAGGAATAAAATGAGGTTTTGAAGATCTCAGAACACGGAATCGAGTTCTAAAATATAAGATGACCCTTTGGGTCATCACAACTGCGATTTCAATCAATTAATTAAGAGAAAACTCAATAATGAAAATATCATCCATAAAATGGAAACTCAACAATCAAAGAATTCACGTAAAGGTTAAAGTAGTAAGAAGTCCAAATAAGCATATAAAACAAACTATGCAAGTAAAGAATGTGACATATAACAATAATTTCCAATAAGGCATGAAATGGTGAACATGGCGAAGGAAGAACATAACATGTGCCAATGATTTCCAATTAAATACATAAAAGGTGCCAAAGAGTTTAAACCGATAGAATTTGCACATATAAGCCCGAGTACGTACACGTCAACTCGGGTACACGGCTTTCACATTATACAAATTGCACAAACGACTCAATACCTAAGGGGTAATCCCCCACACAATGTTAGGCACGATACTTACCTTAATGAAGTTAGGTCGATACTCTAAAACGGCCTTCTCAGGTGAAACGACTTCCGGATGGCTGAAATCTAGCCAAAACAATTTCATAGCATAATTAAAACTCATAGGAAATAATTTTGGATAATAAAACTTCGACTTTTAATTTTACACTAAAAAGTCAACCCCGGGCCCATATCTCGAAAACCGACAAAAATTCACAAAATCCAAAAACTCATTCCGATACGAGTCCAACCATACCAAAATTATCAAATTCCGATAACGAATTGCCCTCCAAATCCTCATTTTTCATTTTTGAAAGAGTTTAAAAATTTTTCAATTTCTTCCATTCAATTCACTAATTAATGATAAAAATAAGTATGGAATCATGAAATATACATAGAAATTGAACAAGGGCACTTACTCAACGATTGTAGATGAAATTCTCTCTCAACATCCCCCACTCTCGGACCTAGGGTTCAAAAATATCAAAAAATGAAGCAAAAACAAGAATTACATAGCTAAAAGCAAGTTGAAGATGTCGCATTTGCGATCCAGGGTTCGCAATTGCGAACCCTCGCAAAAGCGAAGCAGCCTTCGCAATTGCGAACAAGAACAAGGATGGAAAATGTCGCAATTGCGATAAAATGTTCACAAAGGCGAACTGGAACAGGGCAGAAGCCGCAAATGCCAACAAATGTTCACATTTGCGAGCCTTGGGATACTACACCAGAAACCAGCAGTCTTTCCCGACACGGATATGGGCATAACTCTCGCATACGATGTCCGAATTAGACGATTCTTAATGGCTGTGTAATTACAATATGGATCTAATGCTTCAATTCAAACTAAATTTAGAGCTCACTTGCATAAATTGGTACATTTATGCTTGAATAAACGATGTTGAAACATAAAAAATAAGAGCAACACAACCTAAACCTATCTGAAACTCATACAAGCCCCTCGGGACCCCGTACGAACATACCAATAAGTCCCAAAGCATAATACGGACCTGTTCAAAGCCTTAATCCCACATAATATCAAAATCACGAATCGCACCTCAATCAAAATTATGAATTTTCAAATCTTCCAACATTCAAAACTCGTGCCGAAACGAATCAAATCAACTCCGATTGACCTCAAATTTTGTACACAAGTCATAAATGACATAACGGACCTATTACAATTTCCAGAATCAAAATCCAAACCCGATATCAATAAAGTCAACTCCCAGTTAAACCTCTCAACCTTCCAAAACTTTAACTTTCCAATTTTTGCCAAAATGCGTCAAATTATCCTACGGACTTCCAAATCCAAATCCGGACGCACGCCTAAGTCCGAAATCTCTCATGATGTGCCTAGTCTCACCATACTCATAACAACCCCTCTGCAGGGGCAAATAATCGTACTGATTTTGTGCCCGATAACTGGGAATAACCACTATAACAACCATGTGCTGGTGGTGCACTAAAAGAACTAGCTGGAACACCCCGAGTAGTCTGAAGTGCGGACTGGGCTGGCCGACTGCCCGAGACTCCGCCATGATAAGTCATAGCTGAAGAATAGAATCCACTGAATCCTCCAGAACTTCTAGACCTCTTGGTCTCCTTAGCCTCCTTTTCCTCACCCCGAACATGTTCTAACATTCTGGCAATCTCTACCATCTGCTGAAATGGAGTATCAGTCTGCTGCTCCAGAGCCATGTAGAATCTAAGATCATAACTGAGCCCCTCAATAAATCTGCGGACTCACTCTCTGACTGTAGGAACCAAAGTAGGTGTATGACGGGAATCTGATGGCATATTCTGACACCCTCATGGTACCATGACGCAGCTGGTAAAACTATGTGCGCCACGTATCCCGGAGGGTCTGGGGAATAAACTCTCTCAAAAACATCTTTGAAAACTGAGCCTAACTGGGTGGAGTTGCATCGGCTGGTCTACCCTGTTCATAAACTTTTCACCATTGTTACGTTGCTCTTGACAACTGAAATGTAGTAAAGGCAACTCCGCTCACCTCCATAATACCCATGGTGCGGAGAATACGATGACACTTCTCTAAAAATCCCGATGCATCCTCGGTAGTGTGCCACTGAAAGTAGGTGGACTATACCTCTTGAACCTCTCAAGCATCTTTTGCTCCTCCTCTGATGCCCTGGCCTGACCTCAGGCTGAACCAGAATAATAGGCTGTACCGGCGCCACTCCCGGAACATGACCAATATGACCCCACTGCTCTGGAGTACGGGCAGTAGGAGTCTGAGCTCCTCCTCCAATCTGCAAAGTAGTTGGTGCAACAGAGATCAATCCCGCCTGAGCTAATGTACCAAACATGCTCAGGAACTTTGCTAAAGTCTCCTGAAGTCCGAGGGTAAATATAGGTGCCTCCGGTGCCTGTCACTCCGGAGCTACTAGCGGCTCCTTAACTGCCGCTCTGACCGGTGCTTTAGCTGCAGCGCATGCCCTTCCTCGCCCTCTACCTCGGCCCCGACCTCTCGCGGCTCTAGCAGAGGGCGTGGATGTCTGCTCAGCTGACCCCGTAGCGTATGTCCTCACCATCTATGAGAGAATAGAGATACAAAGGCTCAAACCTCAAAATTAACAAATATGCACGACAGGAATGAAAGAAGTAGAATTTTCCTAACAGTTCCATAGCCTCTCGAAGATAAGTATAGACGTCTTTATACAGATCCGTAAGACTCTACTAGACTCGTTCGTAGCTCGTAGAACCTATGAACCTAGAGCTCTGATACCAACTTGTCACGATCCAAAATTCCACCACAGACGTCGTGATGGCACTTAGTCTCTAAGACTAGGTAAGCCGACTACTATAACAAATTTTAAGCCAATTTTTTTTGTGACAATGACAATTTGAATAGAGTTTAATACAAGTACCGAACAGAAGCAGAAATAAGCCTACACGACAATGATCATAACAACCTTCCGAGACTGGTAATACAGAGTCACGAACTCTAACTGAATACATAGCGTGATCTCAAGGATCGAAGTACAATACTGTACAAATGACAAATGACAACACAATATAAGGAAAAGACTCCAAGGGACTACAATGAGCAAGCAGCTCTACGTAGAATCCATGCAAACAACAAGCTAACTCTGCCCGAGTCTGATATCTCCAATACCTGGCTTTGCACAAAAATGTGCAGGAGTGTAGCATGAGTACACCACGGTCGGTACCCAGTAAGTATCATGACTAACCTCGGTGGAGTAGTGACGAGATATAGTCAAGACACTCACTAGTCAAAATAACCTGTGCAGTATAGCAGTATAATGATAAAAATGAAAAACAAGAAGCAATAAATGGCAACAAGAATCAACCAGTGATACAAACAGTAAAGCAATAAGAACACTATCACAACAGCATGCAATACTCACGTGCCAACATTATCAATATATGGATCCGCACGGACAATACACGTGCTGCACGAACAACTTATGTGCCAATAATATAATTATTATATACTCACGGTAACTCGTGCCCACATCTCAAATCACAATCCGACTGGCATGATCACAGACTCACTAATCACAATTTCCCCGGCTTAATAACAGGCTCAATAGCAACATGAAACGGATAATACCAGAATACATGGACAAATCAATAAATGTCAAGTTTTGTACTCATGAGCTAGTGTATAAGTAGCCTACTATAGTGTATGCTTGTGCAAGTGTACTACTGCAGCCCAAATCAATAAGTAATATCAACGATATCAAATAGCTCATCAAAACAACAAGACAAGTACGCAAAGTGTATATCAAACACAATGAACATCACACCATCATACAAAATTCACCAACACAATATCTCCAAACCATCACACATCATCCCTCACATTTGCCACCTTTATCTCTCCTATGGCTACCCATATCACTCCACCCCTAACAATATCATTAGCCACCTTTATCTCTCCTATAGCCACATGTATCACTCTGTATAATAGCCAACCTTATCTCTTAGCCCCGACAATATCATTAGCCACCCTAATCTCGCCTATAGCCACCCGTATCACTCCGTGTAATAGCCTCCCTTATAACACAGCACATTCAATAACAGTGAAATGCCACCCTTATGCCCTTTATAATATCAACAATGGAATGTCACCGTTATACTTCGCATAAAAACAACCCAAATCGCACAACATTTCACATGTACTATCATCACAACAACACAACATAATCAACTTATATCACAAATGCCCGTAGGCCAGTACCTTTCCAAAGGTTCATCGGTATCAATTTTTTCACAACAGATAGCCCACGGCTTAGCACAATGTATATAAAATCTCAATAACAACATCTCTTTTAAACATAACTTCAAGTAAAATAAATCAATGCCTCTAGATTACTTCGATCCCAATTAATTTTAATTAAGGGAAAACTCAATAATAAAAATATCTTCCATAAAATGGCAACTCAACAATCAAAGAATTCACGTAAAGGTTAAGTAGTAAAGAATGTGACATATCACGAGGCATCAAATGGTGAACATGGCAAAGGAAGAACATAACCTGTACCAACGATTTCCAATTAAATACATAAAAGAAGCCTAAGAGTTTAAACTGATAGAATTTGCACATATAAGCCCGAGTACATACTTGTCACTTCGTATACACGGCTTTCACATTATACAAATTGCACAAACGACTCAATGCCAAAGGGTTAATTTCCACACACAAGGTTAGTCAAGATACTTACCTTAACGAAGTTAGGCCGATACTCTAAAATGTCCTTCTCGCGTGAAACGACTTCCGGATGGCTCAAATCTAGCCCAAATAATTTCATAACATAGTTAAAACGCATAGGAAACATATCCGGATAATAAAACTTCAACTTTTAATTTTACACTAAAAAGTCAACCACGGGCCAGCACCTCGGAACTCGAGAAAAATACACAAAAGCCCAACACCCATTCCGATACGAGTCCAACCACACTTAAATTATCAAATTCCGACAACGAATCGCCTTCCATTCCTCATTTTCCATTTTTGAAAGATTTGACAAATTTCCCAATTTTTCCATTCAATTCACTAATTAATGATGAAAATAAGTATGGAACTATGAAATATACATATAAACTGAACAAGGGCACTTATCCAACGATCGTAGATGAAATTTCTCTCTTAAACTCGCCCATTCTTGGACCTAGGGTTTAATAAGAAAAAGCAAAAACCGAGTTACACAGCTGAAAACAAGCTGCAGATATCGCATTTGCGATCCAGGATTCGCAATTGCGAAACCTCGAGAAAGCGAAGAAACCTTCGCAATAGCGAAAAAGAACAAGGTTGGAAAATGTCGCAATTGCGATAAAATGTTTTCAAATGCGAACTGGAACAGGGCAGAAGTCGCAAATGCCAATATTCGCATTTGCGAGCCTTGGGATACTACACCCAGAAACCAACAGTCTTTCCCGATACGGAAAAGGGCATAACTCTCACATACGATGTTTGAATTCGATGATTCTTTTTGCTATGGCTATGTAATTAGAATACGGATATAATGCTTCAATAAAAACTGAATTTGGAGCCATTTAGTTAATGTGGTACCATTTATGATTGAAAAAACGACGTCAAAACATCAAAACAAGTGCAACACAACCTAAACCTATCTGAAACTCACCCAAGCCCGTCGGGACCCCGTACGAACATACCCAATAAATTTCAAAATATAATAGGGACCTGCTCGAGGCCTTATATCCCACATAACATCCAAACCACAAATCGCACCTCAATCGAACTTATGAATTTTTAAATCTTCCAACTTCCAAAACTCGTGTCGAAACCTATCAAATCAATTCCGATTGACCTCAAATTTTGCAAACAAGTCATAAATGACATAAGGGACCTATTTCAATTTTCGGAATCGAAATCTGAACGCGAGATCAATAAAGTCAACTCCCAATCAAACCTCTCAACCTTCTAAGACTTACTAAAAAGAACATGTTTCAATTCAAGCATATATTTCTAGTTCTTTAATATTACCATTGTGATAATTAATTTGTATAACTGAGAAAGTACAATTAATTATTTAGTTTTAGTAATAATCGTGAGAGGCATTTATACATTTATGATAAATAAAAATTGAAAAAATAGATATATCTCTATTGCTCAGTTTACGCATTTTTAATTAGTTAATTAATCACTCAACTCTTTTTAATTTTTCCAAATAATAATTAATATAAAAAACATCCGTAGAATTGATAAATGAATCTCTGTCGTTTTAACATTTTTTATACGATAATTTAACAGACAGAGGTGTAACAATTTTGCATGTGCTAGACACTCGTCTCTATTCCACTAATATGGTAAAGTCAAAGCAACTTGAAAAGACGTACAAAAAGGATTCATTGATGTAAACAAAATTGTTATCCTATTAGTTTAGTGGTTGTGCATGTTACACGATATGGAAGAAATCACCGACGACCACAACGACAACATACACATTTTCTTTCCAAATCTTCACCATGATGTATAATAGATAAAGTGTACCAATTCTATACCATTTCGCATTTGTTTTTGTCTACCACGAGCCACCAGTGTCTGCATTCCCAATGCAATTGAATATTGTTTCCTTATAGATAGAGTTGTCAATATGGGCGGGTCCGGTCCAACCAGCCCACAAGGGCTGTAGCAATTGATGGGCTGGACTGGGTTAGCCCACCATTTTGATGGACCTTATAACGATCAATCCACCCAGTCCTATATGGGATACGGGCCCTTACAGGCTGGCCCATCATTTTTTAAAATATAATTTTATATTTTTTTAAGGTCTAACCTAAAAAAAGATAAATATTTAAAAGTTAATAAAATTTTATTGAATTCTTTTACAGAATTTAATAACTTTTCATATTGTTCCAATATATCACAATAAAGTGATAAACACTAAAAAATAAAAGATAAGACTATATTTCATTCACTAAAAGTTAAAACTCAAAACAAACTATTCAAGAGTGTCCATGACGCTTATGGGATATCCAACACATCATATTTATCAAACACATTTAAATCCGCTTGTGAGAAGATTGTCTTAACATATTCACTTTCATCTACATCTACAATTCATATGTAATACTAATTAGTTAAATATTAATAATAATTACATTTTAAAAACTAATTAACGTTTTAAGACGTTGATATTTTAATATGATAAGCTTAATAAACTTTAAGCTTGGGATACTCTTCTTGTTATTTTTATTGTCATATACTTTATATATTTATATTTTTTAAATACATATTTTTATTAGGACCACGGGCCGGGTCGGCCCAGCCTCAAGCAAGCTTCACAGGCCACGGGCTTGTCTGGACTGGGCTTAAAAGCTTAGTTTTTAAATGGGCTCCAAAAATTCTAGCCTAATTTTACTAAATTTTGGGCTAGGCTAGGCTGGGCTGGCCCAACAGGCCAAGCCCATATTGACGCTCTACTTATAAATGTGTATGCTAGCTAGGCCGAAATCCTGCTAGAAATGGAATAGGACCAATACATCTTTTCCACGAAAACCTCAAAATTTCCACGCGTACGATATGGGAAGAATCCATACGAATAGGCTATGACAGAACAAAATATAGACAGCCATACTAACAGAGAAATTTCAAATTCGAGATTTGAAAATAAGAAAATTTCTGATCACAAATTCTTCATCCATAAATGATAAGCCTTATGCCGCGCGAAATTAGATTATTTAGACAAAATTTTGGATATCAGATATTTGTGTTTGACCAAAAGGGACAATCTTTGGTTAAACTAATTAATCAATTATTAAGGAAAGTTAATCTTAGTTAAAGCTAATAATTTCAGATTTAAAGTTAACGGTGCGAAAGTTATGAGCAATAAAGAAACGAAATTAATGTGATAACAATAAATGTACCCAATGCAATAGTGTGCATGAGGGATCAAGTATTAAATAACAATATGGCTATAAATGTAAATAATGAGGAAGATTCACCCAATATTGAATGGGGTGAAAGATTCTTCCTTCTCACAGTAATGAATGACAGGAATGTGAGAGAATATTGAGCACTTTCGCGGATCTGGTGGAAACGACAATAGATAATCTAAAGGATCGAATCTCTCCAAAAAGTTTTTTTTTTTGTATTTATCTAGTGAGCTTATTTTTCAAAAGTGTTCTTCTCAAATAGAATATTACATACATTTTGCCGTATCTCTCATTTTATTTATATGGGATATTCCCAAAGAACCCTGAGAGGTACAAATAGAGGGATTATTCAATCGAATATTCCCTCTGAAGGTTCCAAAGCTATACTAGCCGTTACTTTTGTTTATGCGGCTCGACCTCGGCCCTGAGAGCTACTTGGCGGCTTGTTCTATTGATCACTAATCGACCTCGGCCGAACTACCCATATTGATTTGCAGGTCACTCATGACAATCGTCTCCTAGTGTCGAATTTCTCTAGTTCGATTTTGACACATACAGTTAGTCCCTCCGCTTATCGAGGTCATCTTTTAGTCGACCTCAATGGGCGGACTTTATTAGTCATAGTTTGAAAATTTTGGATGGGGAGGTCGAGTGGTGAAGATGGCGGCCAAGATAGTGACGTGGCGTTTTGAGGACCACACTTAATGATGTTGGTTCAGAGTGACGTCACGACCTCACGCGTCATCATTACGTATCTGGTTGCATCGCTTCCCGTGTCCATGTCATTTCGATCTCTGTGCACTTGATGGTTAATTGTCTCGATCTGAGCGCCTGTGTTCTTTGTAAATAAAGGGGGAAAACCCTTTGAGTGAACTTTTACATTTTCCAATCTTCGAACCTGCATATTTTCTTCTCTTCTCTTCTTCATCTTCTTTCTATGTTCTTACTCCAGTTGCTTCCATCTTTCGCACTCTTACTCTCCCTTCTTGTTCGAGTGATTCATGTTGCTTCTGCCTCTTTCGAGTTTGTATCTCCTGTATTTACAATTAACCAAAAATGGTAGATACACCCCTCGTCTCTGGTGAGGTTCCCGAACCAACTCCACTAGGAGTGAGGATACCTCCTCATGATGATGATGTTGTTGTCGCTGCCGAGGATGAGAGCTTTCCCACCATGGAAGAAATCATTCCTCATAATGATAGGGCCAGGTCGGACATCTCGAAGTCACCTGCGGATGAGCCTGAGCCTGTGAAGTCCGAAATGGGCGCAGCCCATCTTGCCGAGCTTAGGGCCAAGTACAACATCCCTGCCCATATCGACCTCGTCCAAGTTGGGAATGACGTAATCCTGATTCATCGTTCTGGATATTGTGCATTTTATGCGTACCCGTTCCAAGTGAGCTATTTTCTTCCTCTTCCCCCGTTGGCAGAGGAATTCTGCCACTACTACGGCATTTGTCCGGCCCAGCTCTCCCCCTATTTTTACAAACTCTTTCTTATGTTGATAAAGTACGCGGAGCTGGCCAACCGCGGGATTTGCATCCGCCATTTGCTACATCTTTTCACGCCAAGGTTTCACAGGGGTATGCTGATACATCTCCGCCACCGTGGGACCAAGGGATTGGTGGTGAAATTGGACGATAAGGCAAATCGTCGGTTTTGGTTCAACTTCTTCTACATCAAGATCGAGCACGTGGTGGCGAACCCCAGTGGATTCCCTAAAGCGTGGAACTTTGCCCGTAAGTGGTTTTGCTAATTGATTGCTTGTTTTGTTTCTCTCTAGTGATTTAATCGTTCTTCTTCCTCTTTTGCGCAGCCGAGAGGGACCCGCCTACGTTGGTCGCCGACATTCATGACTGGGTAAGTCAAATTTTACCCCACACCATAGGGATCCACGAATGGTCGTCCTTTAACAAGAAGTTTAGACGTAAACCTTCTTCGATGGGTAAGTTATTCATTTCGATCTTTTTTTGGCTCCCTTCTTATACTGGGGTCGATTTTAACTTCTTTGTTTGCTGTCAAGTCGGAGGACTACGAGAAGAGCGAGGGCTCTTACCCCCGCTTTTCTTCAATTGGATGCATCGACCAAATCTCTTCTCGCTACGACTCCAGGCCAGTCCGTTCAGATATCTGCTTCTTCTCGGATCTCAGCAGGCCCTTCGATGGAGAATCCAACATCTCCTATATTGCACTTAGTGGACGAGTCGTCGCTGGGCGAGGAGGAAGCAGTTCCGCTAAAAATGTAGAGAGTAGAAGTTAGCAGCGAGGCAATAGGAAACGAAAAGCAAGCAAGGGATGATCCCGAGCTGGCCCCAGCCGCACTTGAGGGTGGCATAGCTTTGGACACAAAGACTGCACCCCCTTTCGATATAGAAATTACTCCCTTGCCAGAGGTCGCCGTGGATGGAGGAGGGCGATCAGAGGCAGCGGAGTTCATCCCGAGGAGTGATCCGTCGCCGTCAGGGCAGGCCGATGTACCTTCCTCTATCGAGGAGATGGGGAAAAGTGTATCAGTAGATGGTTATGAGTCCGGTTCCGACATCGATCCCGAAGAGGAACGGATGTTCGATGAGGGGTTTACTCGGGTAGAAGTGAGGACGCAGGGATCACTAGCACCACAGTCAATTCCTTAGATTGCGACTTGTTGATAAATACAGAGAACGTAGTTCCTTCTTTGGTTCCTCTATGCTCTAGAGCCAAGAATAGGACTTTACGGACATTTAAAGATGTTGATCTGTCGTTAGGCATATCTGGAATGCCTTTGAGGGTTTTTTTTTTGTTTTTGTTGTTCTTGTATCTTACGTCCTTCCTCTTTTTTGTTTTTATTGACACGTTTTGGCTCTTCCTTTTTCACTAGACTCTCATTTTGGAGATCAAGAGCACCCGCCGAGAGGAGAAGCGGAAGGTTGTTTTTAAGAAAATAGTTTTGAAGTTTCGTGAGTACCGTGCCAAGTACCATGAGATACGTGCCCGATTCGGCGAAGACGGTGATTTCCAGTCTCTTAGAGATGAGTTGAGGCAGAAGGACGATGAACTCGTGAGGGTCATCGGCAAATGTAGCGAGCTCGAGGGAGCTCTTATAGCCAAGGAGGACAAGCTTGAGGTGAGCAGGGGGTCGCGGCTAAGTGTGCCGATCTTCAGGCCCAAGTGGCATCCCTATGGTCTGACTTGAGCAGAGTTCGACTAGGGCAAATGACTTGAGTGATGAGTTGATCGAGAAGACGGCAGAGTTGGAAAAGGCCGAGGAGGCCAAGATGGCGGCTTTGGCAAGGATGGCGGAACTGGAGGAGGTCATCCGCTTCCTCAGATCTGAACGGACGAATGAAGCGGAGGAAACCGCGCTCAGGGAGGCAAGGCTTGATAAGCGGGTTGGCGAGCTTGAGGGAGAGGTTTCGAACTTAAATGATCAAGTCGCCGCTCTTGAGGCCGAAAGGGCGCGGCTATTGGCTCGACCATCCTCCTCTCACACTTCCACTTATCCTGATGTTGCACGGGATTCGAACGAGAAGTGGATCCATACAGAGGCTTGGCTAGACATATTTAGGGAATTGATAGAGGTAGGGAGAGTTACTGAGGTTGAGTTCGAGGATGCTCGTGCCAAGGCACGCACACCTCGAGTCGCCAGTAGGTATGATCCCGCCACGCCACCAGCGGGCAATGATGAAGACGAGCTGGGCGGAATCGAGCAAGGTGCTTGGTATGATGATGCGTACTCAACCGGCGAGGATGAAGGCGGGGATTATGCCGCTGAGTGATGTTTTTTGTAATCTTTTTTATACTTTTGTGGGCGTCAGTTCAGCCCTTGTAAGATACCTTTTTGATTTGGAATGCTACTTTTGCTGTTTATTTCTAAGTCTTCTATTTTTTCCTTGAATGTTTTCCTTGATTGATTGTCTTGATTTAAAAGAACTGTTGGTAGGCGTTAACTCGAACATGGTCGAGTTTGTCTTTGATTAGTAGCATATTTAAACGTCGCCCTAATTAATTTGGATGAGGTTAACTGTGATATGAAATTCGAGCGAGGTCGAATGTGAGTTGATTCGAGCGAGGTCAAGTGTTACTCTTAACTAATTCGAACGAGGTCAAATGTGAGTGTCTTAATTAATTCGAACGAGGTTGAATGTGAGTTGATTCGAGCGAGGTTGAATGTTACTCTTAGTTAATTCGAACGAGGTCGAATGTGAGTTGATTTGAGCGAGGTAGAATGTTACTCTTAATTAATTCGATCGAGGTCGAATGTGAGTTGATTCGAGCGAGGTCTAATGCTACTCTTAATTAATTCGATCGAGGTCGAATGTGAGTGTCTTAATTGATTCGAACGAACTCGAATGTGAGTTTATTCGAGCGAGGTCGAATGTCACTCTTTGTTAATTCGAACGAGGACGCATGTGAGTTGATTCGAGCGAGGTCGAATGTTACTCTTAATTTATTTGATCGAGGTCGAATGTGAGTTGATTCGGCAAGGTGGAATGTTACTCTTAGTTAATTCGATTAAGGTCGAATGTGAAATGATTCGAGCGAGGTCGAATGTTACTCTTAGTTAATTCGATCGAGGTCGAATGTTACTCTTAATTAATTCGATCAAGGTCGAATGTGAGGTTATTCGAGCGAGGTCGAATGTTACTCTTACTTAATTCGATCAAGGTCGAATGTGAGTTGATTCGAGAGAGGTCGAATGTTACTCTTAATTAATTGGATCGAGGTCGAATGTGAGTTGATTCGAGCGAGGTTGAATATTACTCTTATTTAATTCGATCGAGGTCGAATGTGAGTATCTTGATTGGTGTGGTGTTAAAAATTGGTGGAGACATAGGCGAACATCATGGGCTTGTATGCTTTGCTTACATATATACATTGGAGAAGTTTACACATTTTTCGGGCTAGTATTCCAGTCCTAGTCTACCTAGTCCCTTTATTGGTCAACCCGGAGAAGTATTCGAGGGGTCGAGCAATGAACTTGCTAACTTGTATTCTCACCTGCTCATGCTTAACTTTGAAATTTCCTCCTCGTCGCCTCGTTAAAAACCTCCCGAGAAACCCAATTGGGACAAAACTCAGGTGAGGGAAAAAGAGTACGGCTCAGAGAACATCTTTCTTTAGAAGTTGAAGTACTTGTGGTGGGCGATGTTCCAGTTGTTTGGTAGTAGTTTTTCTTCCATCGTTTCTATTTAGAACGACCCTTTGCTTGCTGCTGCCGTAATTTTGTATATGCCATCTCAATTAGTCCCTAGCTTTCCTTCTCGTGGATCCTTGCTTGCCTTTGTTTTTGCTTTGAGTACATAGTCCCCGACTTTGAGCGGTCTGATCTTGGCTTTTTGTTGTAGTATCGCTCTGCCTGTTGTTTCTGGGCGACCATCCTTATGTATGCCATGTCTCTTCATTCTTCGGCCTCATCGAGGTCTTTCCTCCTTCTTTCGTCCTTTCTCGGCCCGCTTTCGTGTGAGTACCTTAGACTTGGTTCTCCGACCTCGACCGGTATTACTGCATCGGTCCCATAGACCGATGAGTACGGTGTTTCTCCTGCGCTTGTTTTTGGCGTTGTGCGGTGTGCCTATAGCACTTTCGGCAGCAACTCCGACCATAGTCCCTTGGCGTTCTCGAGCTTCTTCTTCATGATATTCATTATTGACTTGTTGGAGGACTTCGCTGGACCATTGCCCACATGATGATATGGCGTGGAGAGTATTCTTTTGATATGCCATTTCTCGAAGAACTCGGCGATCTTTTTTCTAGTGAATTGAGGCCCGTTGTCACAACTGATTTATTTGGGGAGGCCGAAACGGCATACAATATTCATCCATATAAAGGAGATCACTTCTTGCTCGTGTATTTGGGGAAATGCACCTGCTTCCACCCGCTTCGAAAAGTAGTCAGTTAGAACTAAAAGAAATCTTACATTACCTCGTCCTGCTGGGAGGGGTCCGACAATGTCCATCCCCCATTTGATGAAAGGCCAAGGCGAGGTGACTGAGTGGAGGTGCTCGCCCTCTTGGTGGATCATAGGGGTGTATCTTAGGCATTGTTCGCATTTTTTTACGAAGTCGACGACCTCTTTTTTCATTGTGGGCCAGTAGTAGCCTGCTCGTATAAGGCATCTAACTAGGGCCCGATTGCCAGTGTGAGTTCCGCAGTGACCTTCGTGGACTTCCACCAAAACGCGTAGCGTCTGGTTTTTTCCTAAGCATTTTTCTAGGGGCGCCACACGTTCTTTTGTACAAGTCATTGTTGATGATGTTGTACCTGGCCGCCTGCATTCGAAGCTACTTGGCTTCTTTTTTATCATCTAGAAGCACTCCGTCCTGAAAATATGTGACAATGCGATTGCGCTAGTCCCAAGTTAGGTTTATTGTTCGTACCTCGATTTGGTGGATCAACGAGTGGAGGAGATTGACCACGTTCCCTTCTCTGGTTATGCTTTTAGTGGCCGCTGCCAATTTGGCAAGGCCATCTGCTTCGATATTTTGTGCTCGAGGGACGGGTTGCAGATCTCAACCTGGTATTTTTGTAGTCTTTGTTCCTTGATTTCGAAAGTTCCTGTGACTTGGTTGATGACTAGCTGAGTGTCTGTGAGCACGTGATTTTTGCCTCGCGTGAATTACTCTTATAGAATTCTTAGATTTAGGATTTTTCTTTTATTTATTTGATTTTCTAGGAATTCATTGCATAATTTTCATGTTTATTTGCATTTCTGTATGCATTTTTACTTTATATAATTCATGGAAAATACAAAAATACGTATTCCATTCGAATTTAAGATTTAATTTTACATTGATTTATTTGCTTTGTTTAATTTTTAGCTTTGAATTTGTTAGCTTTCCTTCAATTTGGTATTTAATTAATTGTGTTGATTACAAATTAGTGCTTAATACAATTTGGTAGGTTAATTTAGTTTTTTAAAGTTAATTTAGGTTTTTAGTTTTTATTTTGAAAAGGAAAAGAAAAGAAATTAAAAAGAAATTGAGTTTTAATAAGGATGCCCGAATTTGGGCTGGCCCAAAGCAAACTCAGCTAAACCGCCTGACCCAGCTCAACCACCCGCCAGTTGGCCCAAATCACCCCTTAACCCGGTCCAGTTTCCCTAGACGACCAAAACGATTCCGTTTGTGTTAAATTGAATCTGAGCCGTCGAGGTTAGGAGATCTGACGGCTCAGAAGTTAGGATCTTGGAGTATATCAGTGTCTTAACACACCCCTCATACCCCCTCTTCGTCTCTCACAACCAATCTCCCTCAAACCCTAACGATGGCCGCCCCTAAATCCCTCAGCCCTCCTCATGGCGGCGCCACCGTAAACACCACCAACCACCACCAAAATAACATCATGTGACCTCCTCACTCCCCTCTTTCCAAATCCGTAGTCCTTTTCTCTCGAATATACCCAGAACTCTTCGAATTTTAAATCACAGTTTGAAACCTAGAAGTCAAAAATTCGAGATTCTGTGGACGATCTTAGTTTAAAATGATTTTATTCGTTTGTTCTCTATGAGAACATACGATTAATATCAGTTTAGACCGGGAATCAGAAGGTTTCAAGATTTGAGCTTCCCTTTTCTTGGTCCAAATTGTAGTAAGTTTTCTCTACTCTTTTGTTTAGTTTTCATTACTTTTTCTTTCATTTATTGTTGTCTATTTCTTCCTTCTTCTTCTGGATTTCTTTGCTTTCCTAGTGTTTTTAAGTTGTCCTTTTTACATACATGGTTAGTTTTAGGAAGCTTTCCCTTTTTAATTAATTAGTTTGCTTATTAGTTAACTTCGATATGCAGTAATGTTAGTTCAGTAATTGTAATAAAGAAAAAGAAGAAAAGAGAAAAGGAAGAAAAATCAAATTGCTTGAGTGTTTCTGCTTCTTGTTTGTTTCGATCAGGAAAGTTTGGTTAGGTTGTGTTTTGGGCTTGGGGTGTTTACCCTTAAGTCCAATTTTGGGCTGGTTGCCTAAAGGGATTCGACCCAGGGTCTATTTGACCCATAGCCCATTTGGGAATGAGGTAAAATTAGGAGATTTGAGGGGTAGTTTGGGGTCTTTGGGTAGAGAATCTTGCAGTAACCACCTAAGAAACCCTAGAAGCTTCTAGCAAGGGCTTATAATTAAATTTCAGATGATAACTTGGAAAATAAGTCATAAAATCAGGGACCTAAGGGGTAAAATAAAACCTTCAGGTTGCCCTACTTGCTTGCCTATAAAGGCATTTCTTTCTGGCCTTGCAAGGGAGATTTTTCAAGAGTTGAATATAGATCGAAGAGAACCTAGATTTTAGAAGAGCTAAGAAAAAATACATAATTCTAAGAGCTGAAAATAGAGATCAAAGAGCTGAAAATACAGAGAAGAGAATTAGAAGAGCTAAGAAATCCAGAAAAACATCAGGCGTTTGAAAATACCAAAAGAATTCCTGTTTCATTAAATTTTGACTTGAATTTTGGGGGTTTTTCTTTGGATTTATGAAATAGTTTTCTGATTCACATAGATTTAAGATGATTTGATGTTGTTTCTGGAAAGTTTTGGATCAAGCTGTGTTGAAATAGCTATTCTATTGGATTTATACTGATTCTATGGGTTCGATTTTCTGGATCTGGGGTCTGTGTTACTGCTGGTGTTGATTGCTGGTGTTTATTCTGCTGGTCTCTCATTTTCCTTCTTTGTTTCGTTCTCCACGTACACATTTCTGACTAGAGGAATATAAGAATAGCTTGTTGAAGTGTTTGTGATGGAGATATATGAAGATCATGTTCCCTTTTGATTAGATGTTAGATGTTTTTTTAGATTACTTCCCAGTTGGTTATGTTAATTTCTTAGTTCAGCATGGTTAATATGAAGTTGTGTTTGTCTGAATCCTGCACTGGAATTGTAATAGTGTCATTAATAGGGTTATTGACTACCATGCATTTGATCCTTTAGATTTTGTTACTGTTAGAAAGGGTTAAATTGGTTTTGGATCCCTGATGTGTGAATGACCTCAAATCATAGGAGTATGCTGTTTATTACAAAGCTTCTATGTTTGAAATCGAGCATTATGTGTGAAGGTTGAAGTTGTTTATTTATTTCTACTGTGGGTTTGATTCTGTTTGAGAATGGCTAAGAGAAGTACTTGGTTAGCAACATTAGTGATTTTAAGTTGACTTGGGTGTTTGTATATGGCTGAATGTGTAGTAGAATCCAGCATGTTTAGCTATGCTTAATGTAAAGTTTGAATCATGTTTAATTTCAGCAACCTTTTTCATGTTCAAGTGACTTTTAGACATTCAGGTATTGCAGACTCCAAAATTGCTTCAAAATTTTGTGCACTTTATGTTTCAAATAGTTAAATCATCTCTAATTATGAAAAATGAACGTTGTGTTTGTGATTTGCCTTGAATTTAAACTCCTGCTTCTGGGAGCTAAAGTAGCGTTTTGGGCCTTCAGGGATTCGATCCCTGGCCAGGTCTTCGCTGCTATCCCTTCATCCAGGACTGGGCCTGATTCGGGCCCAAAGTTTTGGAAATCCTGGATCATTGTTTTCTTTTTAATGGTTTTAAAAAAAAATTGAAATGTGAGGGCTGGCCTTTCAAGTTAAGTGGTGGACTCGAGCTAAGGACCTCTTCAAATTGAAATTGTCCTTGTTCGAATCTGGGATTGATCTTGGGGCCCAAACCTGCCGTCCCTTTCAAATGTTTTTCTTTCTTATTGGGCTGTTGGCTTATTTGTCTTGGGCCCGGCCCCCCTTTGATTAAAACAATCTTTCTTTCCCGTGCAAGCCCTTAATTAATTAATCAGAACCTTAGCTATATTTAGTATTAATTAATTAAGTCCATTGATTAGAACGTAAGCAACCATAATAGATAATAATAGTTCTTGGCCTTCCCGAATTTTAGTTAGGATATCCTTTAAAAATGAAATTGAGGCGCGGCGCGCCTAATAAAATCATAAATGCGTGGCCCTCGCTTAAATTAATTTTTAAAATTCTTAGAAAATTGAGGTGTGTCATTTAGCAAATTTTCGTGGCCCTTGCAAAGCTAAAAACGCGTTAGTCGCTTTGGGCGCGTATTTTAATAATCTACCTTCTTAAACTCAGTTGTGCATTTCGTGTGACCCAAATCCAAATCCTAAAACATTGAATAAAATATGTTTCGGATTGCAGGTGCATTTCATGTGACTTGATCCAAAGACATGTTTTAAACGACGTTCAACTTTCCTTAAAATTAATTAAAAGCGGTAAATAATTTAAAATTGCACTATAGGTTTGAACATGTATTAAAATCAGATAATAGGCCAATTGTAATAGTTTAAGCGACCGTGCTAGAACCACGGAATCTGGGGGTGCCTAACACCTTCCCCGGGGTTAACAGAATTTCTTAGTCAGAATTTCTGGTTCGCAGACTTCACAAGGAAAGTCGAATTTTCCTTGAATTTGGATTTAAAATAAACCAGTGACTTGGGACGCCAAATAAACTATCCCAAGTGGCGACTCTGAATTGAATAATTAATCCCACTTCGAATAATGTCACTTAAAGTGGAAAAACTCCATCATACGTTATCTTTCGGGGTGGTGCATAAAAAAGGAGGTGTGACAGCTTTGGCGACTCTGCTGGGGATCCAAACCCAGAACTTCGGTTCAGGGTTCAAGAATTCGAGCTTAGAATAGCTGTTATGATTGGCTTTATCTGTTATCTTATTTTTCTACATATTTGAGCCCAATGTGCTAAATGCTTTTACCGCTTTCATATTTCGTGACTTGTATATAAACTTCTACGAAACCCTTCCTCTCTCTGAGTCTTCTAAATCATGGAGAAGGGTGCACTTCGTGTGACTTCTCTTCTGTCTAGAGTCTTATCCCATTTTAGAACAAGGTTCGGACAAGTTGCAAAGCCGGTGAAGCTTCTGTATTCCCGGTACGCTGCCCCCCTCGGCTCGAGTTGTCCGCTCGAGTAAGCCAGGTCTAGAATAATAAACCCAGGTTTTAAACCTAGTATAACAAAGCATCATGCCGGATCCCTAGTAGGAACGTTTGTTTGCATCACGTGCATTTGACTTAGGGGACTCAACACAGAGGTTGGGTCCGTCTAGGACAGGTGTACCCAAATTAAAAAGACCATCCTGATGCATCTTACGTGCTACTTGCGCATCTGTTTGTTTTGGCTTGCATGTTGACCGACTTCTAGAATAGGGAAAGAAAAAAAAAAGAGAAAATCAAAAAAGTGAGAGGTAGGTATTTAGAAAATTCTGAAACTCTGCCGAAATTCTGAAGAAAAAGAAAAGTCATTTCAAAATGAGCCAAATTTTCAAGTGCTAGGTTTCCCCTGTTCTGTCAAATCTGACCGAACTACGCGGGTCTGATTCTCACCGGATGTGAGATACGTAGGCAAACCTCATCGGTTCCGACCCCAATTTTCAAAAATCCAAAAATATTTTCCTTTAGTTCATTCTTTAGAAATCTTTCCTTAGAAAATTCAAAAAAAAAAGAAGTTTTTTTAAAAACTCAAAAATGGTTTCCTTCTTTCTAATGTCTTTCATATGAAAAAAGAAAAATCAATAAAAATTAAAATCCAAAAATACGGGTTTCCTTCATTTTGAAGTATTTTTCAAAAAAAGATCCAAAAGAAAATCAGAAATGAAAATCAAAAAAAATACTCCTTAGATGTCTTTCTTTCATAAATGTCCATAAAATTTTTCAAAAATTGAAGTCCAAAAATATTTTTTTGCTTTTCTTTAGAAGTACTTTTGTAAATAAATAAAAGCTCAAAATTCAAAACATTTTTCTTAAAAAAAGTCCCTCTTTCGAAAATTAAGAGTTTACATTCAAAATCCAAAAATATTTTCTTTCTTCTTTAGAAAAAGAGAAAACAAATGAAAATTCGAACAAAAATATTTTCTTTTTACTTTTAAAATTCCCAAAGTTCAAATTAAAACCAAATGAATTTTTAGAAGTCTTCCTTTCAAAAACAGAATAAATAAAAATTAATCAAAAAGATAAAAAATATATTTTCTTTCTTCTTTTAAAGCATTTCTTTCAAAAAAAATTTTATTTAGTTTATTTACTCTATCTTCCCGAACTACGCCAGATCTGATTCATGCGGGGTCATGATACGTAGGCAATCCCTATCGGATTCGATCATAGCCATAAAATTAGTTGAGTGAAAAAATAAATAGAAAAAGAAAAAAAGTGACAAAAAAAGAGAGAAAAAAGTAAAAAAAAAAAGAGTGCAAAAAAAAAAGAGTGGCAAAAACGAGATGAAAGAAAAAATCAAGAGTGATTAAAGAGAGGCAGAAATGAAGAAAGAGGTACAGAGTGAAAATGGCTAGTTAAGGCCGGGATGAAACATGCACCCGTTCAAACACACATGGTAGAAGCGTTTAACTGTTAGGTGAATTGCATCCCAACGTGCGATTTCCTATATGTTAAATGTTTCAGAACTAAGAAGGTTGTTGCGTGTGCAAAAAGCCAGGTTTTGGTGGTTGGTTTTGTTGGTAGTCTAGCCTCCCCTCCTTCACAAGATCCAAAGGCACAGATGACCTCCGCAAGCAATCTACCAATCATAGGTCCTGAGGATAGCCCGACATCGGCTATTCTGCAGCTAGAATCAGCGGCTGTTGAAGAGAATAAGATGTTGCGTCTCCGCATATGGGAAATGTGGGACGCCTGGTCTAATGGTAGGGAACCGCCAAGTTCAATTCCTGGGTTCCCTGAGTTGACCCCCAGGTCAGGTGAGGTTACCAATGCCCCTGTGCCCAACCCGCTCATCCCAAGCGGGCACCCTCTAATGCCCTCCAATGATCCTGGCATGCCTTTTGTGGTTCGCCCCCAGGCACCGGCTTCAAGGGCACCGCCTCCAATGTTCATCTTTAAGGGTCCACAGCTTCAACCAGAAATAACATATGTAACCCCGTACTCTTTCACTCAACCTCCGCGATATGATCTCTCGGTGGAGCAAGAAAAGGTTGCTAAAAATCCTGAGCAAGAGGAAATTACTCAGAAAATGAAGAGTCTGGAACAAAGCTTGAAAAACATTCAAGGCCTGAGTGGCCAAAAGAGTGTCTCATACTCTGACCTCTGTATGTTTCCCCATGTCCACTTGCCAATTGGCTTCAAGATGCCAAAATTTGAAAAGTACAACGGGCACGGAGACCCGGTCGCTCATCTGAAACGATACTGTAACCAGTTGAGGGGTGCTGGTGGAAAAGAGGAGTTGCTAATGGCCTATTTTGGGGAAAGTCTCACCGGAATCGCTTATGAGTGGTATACAGATCAAGAAATTACTCATTGGCACGTGTGGGATGACATGGCTCGAGATTTTGTCCGCCAGTTCCAGTATAATGTGGACATCGCTCCCGATAGAAACTCTTTGTCCAATTTGAAAAAGAAAACCGCGGAAAGCTTCCGTGAGTATGCTGTCAAATGGCGTCACCAAGCTGCGAGGGTAAAGCCTCCGATGGACGAAGTTGAAATGATCACAGTCTTTCTGCAGGCCCAAGAGGCTGACTACGTCCAGAACATGATGTCTGTTGTGGGTAAGCCGTTCGTTGAGGCTATCAAAATTGGGGAAATGGTTGAAAACGGTCTAAAAACGGGCCGAATCTTGAGTCATGCTGCCTTTAAGGCCACATCACAGGCTGCTCAAAATGGTTTGGAGGGTTTGGTGAACAGAAATGAGTTTGAAGAGGGAGTCATGATGGTTTCAAGCTCGAGGGGAGCCCGCATGTCATTCAGCCAATCATATGTGCCTCCTATCGTCCCACCACACTATTATCCCCTTCCAGGTGTTGCTTATGTCGTGGCACCGCCTCCCTACGCGGTGATGAATGCGTAACCTTACCCACGGCCACAACATTATACACAAAATCGAGCTCCACCTCCCAGAAATGCCCATCATTACCAAGCTCCATATAATCCCCAACCAAAGGATCCCCAATACAATCCTTGCCCAAGAGAGCCTTTCAGAAAGAATCAGTTCACCCCTATTGGTGAATCGTATTCAAGCTTGTTCCAAAAGCTAATCAGGCTAAATCTATTGCAGCCAGTGGCCCCGAACCGGCCGAACCCCAAGTCCCCCTCGCACTGAGCTGATGCTATATGTGAATACCACTCTGGAGCGGTGGGACATAATACAGAGGACTGTTGGACCCTCAAAAGGGCAGTTAAAGATTTGATCGAAGCTGAAAGAATTGTTTTTCAGGATGAAGAAGCCCCTGATGTGATGAACAATCTGTTGCCTGCTCACAACATCGGGCCAATAGTCGGAATGATCTGTGAAGCTGAGGAATTTGATCCGGCACTGAAGGCTATTGCAGCCATTGTCGAAACAGAAGAAAAGCCAAAAAACGGCCGCCAAGCCTAAAAGTTCCCCATCAAACAGGAGTCTCGGTAGCTAGTCTTGCTATCCTTTCTGCGTCCGGATTATCTCAGGGTGTGATCCGGATGTTTTTACTTTATTGTTTTACTTTCCGATATAAACCCTTCTATCTTCAAAAACTTTAAATAAAATGAAAATCAAAAAAAAATCAAAAATCAAAAAAATCAATTGAAATTAATATTTCATTGTCCAGGAATGTCTCTTTTCTTAATCTTGTCATTTTTCTTATTCACTTTTCAGTTCTGTTAAATGCAGATTTCAATAACATGACATGCTTGCGGACTTCATGCCCATATCCCAAAACGCTATCAGACTTCAAAATAATGAATCAAAAGTCGGAATGCAAAGAAGATAAGTTTGAGGAAATAAAACAAAGAGTTTGAACAGGTGAAGGAAAATTGGTTCCAGAATTGGAAAAGGTCCATACATTACAACAGGAGAACTGCCAAAAGAGTGCATTGTACTTGGGACACATCGAAGGAAATGTCCCTGAAACAACTGTCAATGCAAATGCAGTGAAAAGGTACTATGTTGGATCCTCCATATAGTTCTAATATTCTCCGGTTGGGATGACGAAGGGTTTCATTCTCGGTACCCAAACACCATAAACCCTTTGCAAACCCTTTGAGTCGGCTCCCATTCTTTGATTACCCTCTTTGTAACCTGAAAGTGTTATTGAAAAATGAAATGAAAAAAAAAAAGAAGAAAAAAAAAGGAAAAAAGAAAGATACAAAAAAAAAGGAAAGGAAGAAAAGGCAAAGAAAATGAAAAAAAAAAGATGAAAAAAAAAGAGAGAGGAAAAAGAAAAAGAAATGAAAAATGAAAAAGAAAGAAAAAGAAAGAAAAAAGAAAACAAAACAAAACAGAAAAAAAAATTCAAAAACAAATTATTTTCCCTGAACTACGTTTGACTTGATTCCGAAAGGATACGTAGGCAGCCTCTCTCTGGGGTTCAGTCACACCAAAATAAAACTCCAAAGTCCCCCAAAAGTGAAACTGGGCAAGTGTTATAATGGTTCGGTTCCCAAAGTTGTAATTCAATCCAAATTCTTTTCCCCGAACCTTGTTCAAGTCCTTCTGATCAATCGGCAAAGAGGTTCAAAATGGGAGGATAGAGTTATATGGATCTGATACAACAAAATGAGAGGAATAAAATGAGAGAGTCTTATTGGTGAAAACCCACACGGGCACCGTAAGGCGATGGTAAGCAGAGAAAATCAAAATGAGAGAGTCTTGTTAGTGAAAACTCGCAAAGAGCACTATAAGACGATGGTGAGAAGAGAAATAAGAGAGGTCAGCTAGTGAAAACCTGCAAAAGGCCCCACTGATCGAAAAGAAGATCCTCACAGCCATCGGCATCGACAAAGTCCTAGCAAGGTTTCTCGAATTTTTGAAGCAAAAGTGGTGATGAATTTCTGAGAGTCGGACGGTTTACACAGATCAGGCATCCAGTCCAAAAGGCATGCCAGGTTCATTAAAGTCCGCATGTACTCCAGATAAGTCCTTCTTTCCTTTCCCCAAAGGGACACTTCTTGTTTTAAACTCATTCTCCATTCCATTGTTTGTTTTCTTTGAATCCCTTTCGGTCTAACACTGTTCCGAAACTAAGACAAAGAAAGGATGGCAAGACTGATTTACAGGGTTCTCTTTTGGCGCGAGCTAATGTGCAGAAAGGCACCCAGCCTCGTCACGGGCATCAAGTCGACCCCGACTAGCCATTGCGGCCGATGCCTCAAAATCAAAACTCTTGGAAGGGGAAAATCAAATTGAAGCGCCTATAAAGGCAACTGAAGTTGGAAAAGGTTGAGTCCCACGTGGCTAACCGCCTCGACAAAGGTTTGAAAAGCCAAGGTGCCCCAAATGCTCTGAAATTGAAGTTGGAAGAAAGAACCAAAAAATGAAAGGCCTACGAAGGCGAAATAAAGTTGGAAAAGGTTAAGTCCCATGCAACTAGCCGGTGCAGCAAAGTTTGAGGAGCCAAAAGTTCTCCAATGTTCCGAAGAAAAGAAAAGGAAGTCAGAAAGGAAAGGCCTACAAAGGCAAAATAAAGTCGAAAAGGTTGAGTTCCACCAACCAACCATCATGGCAAAATCTGGAAAAAACCAGAGGTTCTCAGGGCCTGAAATAAAATTGGTCCCTAGGAAACAAGCAGTTGCAACTGAGATCTTCATCAAAGAAGTTGGGCCGAGATCAAGCGTTTGAGACAATCAAGGCCACAAAACCAACCACCGTTTCAAACTAACAATTGTTCTTTGCTTGAAAAATTGAAATAGGTGCAATCCAAAGCAACCGTGCAAGAAGTAGGTGCAACCAAAAAAGGAAAAAGAAAGGTGCAAGTGCTAGAAACAGCTTTAAATGACGACTCCTTCAGAAAAACAAACTTATTCAAGTTCTTTTTCCCAAAGAAGTCCCGCTCCGACCGCCCGACGAGTCATCCACTTAAAAGGACCCTCCCCGCAGTCAGCAAATAATCAATCCAAAAAGGGAAGTTTCCTCCAAGTTCTTTCCTGCATTTTAAAAAAAAATGATGAAAAATGAAATTTAAAAAAATGAAATAAAAAAGAGAGACAAGAAAAGAAGAAAATCCAAAAAAAAAAGGATAGTTTAGAATCCCCAATATCAACCTTTTACTTTTGTTTCCCAACATTAGAGCTCCAATCCCTGAGTTGTGCCTTTTAGACATAGGGCCTCCATTCCCTAGTCGCCTTTTAGCAACATTAGGGCTCCAATCCCTGAGTTGTGCCTTTTTAGACATAGGGCTTCCATTCCCTAGTCGCCTTTTGCCAACATTAGCGCTCCAATCCCTAAGTTGCGCCTTTTTAGACATAGGGCCTCCGTTCCCTAGTCGCCTTTTTTGCCAACATTAGGGCTCCAATCCCTGAGTTGAGCCTTTTTAGACATAGGGCCTCCATTCCCTAGTCGCCTTTTGCCAACATTAGGGCTCCAATCCCTGAGTTGAGCTTTTTAGACATAGGGCCTCCATTCCCTAGTCGCCTTTTGCCAACATTAGGGCTCCAATCCCTGAGTTATGCCTTTTTAGACATAGGGCCTCCGTTCCCTAGTCGCCTTTTTGCCAACATTAGGGCTCCAATCCCTGAGTTGTGCCTTTTTAGATATAGGGCCTCCATTCCCTAGTCGCCTTTTGCCCATATTAGTGCTCCAATCCCTGAGTTGAGCTTTTTAGACATAGGGCCTCCATTCCCTAGTCGCCTTTTGCCAACATTAGGGCTCCAATCCCTGAGTTAAGCCTTTTTAGACATAGGGCCTCCATTCCCTAGTCGCCTTTTACCAACAATACGGCTTCAATCCCTGAGTTGAGTTTTTAGACATAGGGCCTCCATTCCCTAGTCTCCTTTTTACCAACATTAGGGCTCTAATCCCTGAGTTGAGCCTTTTTGGACATAGGGCCTCCATTCCCTAGTCGCCTTTTGCCAACATTAGGGCTCCAATCCCTGAGTTGTGCCTTCTTAGACACAGGGCCTCCATTCCCTAGTCGCCATTTGCCAACATTAGGGCTCCAATCCCTGAGTTGTGCCTTTTTAGACATAGGGCCTCCATTCCCTAGTCGCCTTTTACCAACATTAGGGCTCCAATACCTGAGTTAAGTTTTTTGACATAAGGCCTCCATTCCCTAGTCGCCTTTTTTACCATCATTAGGGCTTCAATCCCTGAGTTGAGTTTTTAGACATAGGGCCTTCATTGCCTAGTCGCCTTTTTACCAACATTAGGGCTCCAATCCCTGAGTTGAGTTTTTGGATATAGGGCCTCCATTCCCTAGTCGCCTTTTACCAATATTAGGGCTCCAATCCCTGAATTGATATTTTAGACATAGGGCCTTCATTCCCTAGTCGCCTTTTATCAACATTAGGGCTCCAATCCCTGAGTTGAGTTTTTAGACATAGGGCCTCCATTCCCTAGTCTCCTTTTGCCAACATTAGGGCTCCAATCCCTGAGTTGTGCTTTTTAGACATAGGGCCTCCATTCCCTAGTCGTCTTTTGCCATTATTAGGGCTCTAATCCCTGAGTTGAGCCTTTTTAGACATAGTGCCTCCATTCCCTAGTTGCCTTTTGCCAACATTAGGGCTCCAATCCCTGAGTTGTGCCTTTTTAGACATAGGGCCTCCATTCCCTAGTCGCCTTTTGCCAACATTTGGGCTCCAATCCCTGAGTTGTGTCTTTTTAGACATAGGGCCTTCATTCCCTAGTCGCCTTTTGCCAATATTAGGGCTCCAATCCCTGAGTTGAGCTTTTTTAGACATAGGGCCTCCATTCCCTAGTCGCCTTTTGCCAACATTAGGGCTCCAATCCCTGAGTTGAGCCTTTTAGACATAGGGCCTCCATTCCCTAGTCGCCTTTTGCCAACATTAGGGCTCCAATCCCTGAGTTGAGCCTTTTAGACATAGGGCCTCCATTCCCTAGTCGCCTTTTGCCAGCATCGGGCTCCAATCCCTAGTTGAGATTTTAGATATAGGGCCCCATTCCCTAATCTTTTCCATCCTAGATAGACATAATTCTTGTTTTATTCAAAAAAAAAAAAGAAAAGAATAAGTTAGATTTAGTTGCAAATAACTCA
>NC_031989.1:93205655-93256499 GCF_001879085.1 Nicotiana attenuata | reverse complement strand
AATGCAATCGCACATGACCGCGCGCGGCGCGCAGCCCGATCCATTTGGGTACCCGCGCTCACTGTGGGGGTTCAGACTCCGGAGGGGCTCCTACAGCCCAAGCGCAATATCATCATAGCATCGATGCGGCGTGCAGCCCAATCCATCCTCAGTCCAGAACATGCAAATGAGCCACTCGGGCAATGTCAAGTAATAGCTTTTAACTCAAAACATCAGAAAAATGCAATTTAAGTCTTTAAACTTTAACAATATGACTGCACATTTCAAAACATGGTTTAACTCAGGACTTAAATCATTTAATATGCTAAGTGTCATGAAAACAGTGATAATAATCCCTAAAGGATTCAAATAATCGGCACGAAGCCCAAAACATGGCAATCAACCCAAATCACGATAGCATCAAGTAGGTTTCAGTCAATTACGCAGTAAAATCAACAACCGGGACGGATCAAGTCGCAATCCCCAACGGTGCTCTACCCCACGCTCATACCTGGCGTGCAAGTCACCACAATACAGCACTATGATGTGCAAATCTGGGGTTTCAAACCCTCAGGATATCAATTACAAGTATTACTCACCTCGAACCGGTGAAATCTCTAGCTCTCGACGCCTTTGCCCCTCAAACCGGCCTCCACGCGCGTCGAATCTAACCAAAATCAGAGCGAATACATTACAATATGCCAAGGGAACAATACCCAATCGAAAACAACCAAGAAATAGCAGAAATCTCGAAACTAGCAAAACCCTAGCCCAGGGCCCGCTTCTCGAAAAATTACGAAATTCACATCACCGGATTCCTCGTCTCGCCATGAGTCCATACATATAAAATTCACCAAAATCGGAGTTCGTTTGACCCCTCAAATCCCTAGTTTAACTTTCTTAAGTTTCAAGCCCTAACCTCCATTTTTACCCTTTAATTCCTTGGGTTTTCAGTGTTAATCCATGTTTATACACAATAATATCATAATCTAAGTCCAAGAATCCATACCTGATGATAGCCCTCGAAACCCTCTTCAAAAATCGCCCAAAAATCTCCTTAGTCCGAAGTCCAAAATGTTGTTCTTTCAAAAATTCGCGAAGATGATTAATTTCACTTAACTGCCAGGCATTTCGCTTCTGCGGTTCCAGTACCGCTTTTGCGGCTTCCGCTTATGCGGTCAACGTCCGCTTTTGCGGACCTTTCACTTAAGGCAACCTTTCGCTTCTGCGGTCCCCAATCGCATCTGCTGGACCGCTTAAGCGATCCAATGCTCCACTTCTGCTGAACCTGACCAGGGTTCCAAATTCCGCTCCTGTGAGGCCTAGCTCGCTTCAACGAGGCCGCCTATGTGGTCCACCTTCCGCTTCTGCGGAATCTGGGAAGGGCCAAGACTTCCGCTTCTGCGCATTCTTCCAATCACTTCAGCGAGACCGCACCTGCGGTCCCATAACCGCAGGTGCGAAACCAACAGATACCAGCAAGGTTCAACCTGCAATTAACTCCAACAACCTTCCGTTTAACCACCCGAATTCACCCCGAGGCCCCCGGGACCTCAACCAAAAACACCAACACATCCTAATACCTTATTCAAACTTGTTCCAATCCTCAAACACTTCAAACAACGCTAAAACCATCAGATCACATCGGATTCAAGCCTAAGTTTCTTAAAAACTTCTGAATTACGCATTCGATCAAAAACCCGACCAAAACACCTCCGAATGACCAGAAATTTTGCACACATATCCAAAATCACCTAACGAAGCTACAGCAACTCTAGGAATTCCATTCTGACCCTCGGATCGAAATCTCACCTATCAACCGGAATTCGCCAAAATACTAACTTCGTCAATTCAAGCCTAATTCTACACCGGACCTCCAAAATCAATTCCGATCGCACTCCCAAGTCACAAATCATTTCCCGAAGCTAACCGAATCACCGGAAATCACATCCGAGCCTTCTAACTCATAAGTCAACGTCCGGTTGACTTTTCCAACTTAAGCCTTCTTTAAAGAGACTAAGTGTCTCACTTCTTATCAAAACCAATCCAAATTAACTCTAACACACCACATACCAATAACGAAACATAAGGAAACATAAAATGGGAGAAACGAAGCAATAACACCTGAGACGACGGGTCGGGTCGTCACATACTCCCCAACTTAAACAAACGCTCGTCCTCGAGCGTACCCAGAGTTGTACTAGAAGCCAACCAACAGCTGAATCGAGGCCGCCTATGCGGTCCTCCTTCCGCTCCTGCGGAATCTGGCAAGGGCCAAGACTTCCGCTTCTGCGCATCTTCCAATCGCTTCAGCGAGACCGCACCTGCGGTCCCATAACCGCAGGTGCGAAACCAACAGATACCAGCAAGGTTGAACCTGCAATTAACTCCAAAAACCTTCCGTTTAACCACCCGAATTCACCCCGAGGCCCCCGGGACCTCAACCAAAAACACCAACACATCCTAATACCTTATTCAAACTTGTTCCAATCCTCAAACAGTTCAAGCAACGCTAAAACCATCAAATCACATCGGATTCAAGCCTAAGTTTCTTAAAAACTTCCGAATTACGCATTCGATCAAAAACCCGACCAAAACACCTCCGAATGACCTGAAATTTTGCACACATATCCAAAATCACCTAACGAAGCTACAACAACTCTCGGAATTCCATTCCGACTCTCGGATCAAAATCTCACCTATCAACCGGAATTCGCCAAAATACTAACTTCGTCAATTCAAGCCTAATTCTACACCGGACCTCCAAAATCAATTCCGATCGCACTCCCAAGTCACAAATCATTTCCCGAAGCTAACCGAATCACCGAAAATGAAATCCGAGCCTTCTAACTCATAAGCCAACGTCCGGTTGACTTTTCCAACTTAAGCCTTCCTTAAAGAGACTAAGTGTCTCACTTCTTATCAAAACCAATCCAAATTAACTCTAACACACCACATACCAATAATGAAACATAAGGAAACATAAAATGGGAGAAACGAAGCAGTAACACCTGAGACAACGGGTCGGGTCGTCACACTCCTCACAACATCGGGCCAATAGTCGGAATTATCTGTGAAGCTGAGGAATTTGATCCGGCACTGAAGGCTATTACAGCCATCGCCGAAACAGAAGAAAAGCCAAAAAACGGCCGCCAAGCCTGATAGTTTCCCATCAAACGGGAGTCTCGGTAGCCAGTCTTGCTATCCTTCTGCGTCTGGATTACCTCAGGGTGTGATCCGGATGTTTTACTCTATTGTCTTACTTTCCAATGCAAACCCTTCTCTCTTCAAAAATTGAAAAAAAAATCAAAAAAAAAAACAAAAATCAAATGAAATTAATATTTCATTGTCTAGGAATGTCTCTTTTCTTAATCTTGTTATTTTTCTTATTCTCTTTTCAGTTCTGTTAAATGCAGATTTTAATAACATGACATGCTTGCGGACTTCATGCCCGATCCCAAAACGCTGTCAGACTTCGAAATAATGAATCAAGAGTCGAAATGCAAAGAAGATAAGTTTGAGGAAATAAAAAAAAGAGTTTGAACAACTGAAGGAAAATTGGTTCCAGAATTAGAAAGGCCAATACATTGCAACAAGAGTACTGCCAAAAGAGTGCGTTGTACTTGGGACACATCGAAGGAAATGGCCCTAAAACAACTGTCAATGCAAACGCAGTGAAAAGGTACTATGTTGGATCCTCCATATAGTTCTAATATTCTCCGGTTGGGATGACGAAAGCTTTCATTCTCGCTACCCAAACACTATCAACCCTTTGCAAACCCTTTGAGCCGGCTATCATTCTTTGATTACCCTCTTTGGAACCTGGAAGTGTTATTGAAAAATGAAATGAAAAAAAAAGAGAAATATAAAAAAAAAAGAGAAAAAAAAGGAAGAAAGGCAAAGAAAATGAAAAAAAGAAGAAGAAGAAGAAGAGAAAGATGAAAAAAGAGAGGAAAAAAAAGAAAATGAAAAAAGAAAGAAAAAGAAAGAAAAAAAGAAAACAAAACAAAACAGAAAAAAAATCAAAAACAAAATGTTTTACCTGAACTACGTTCGACTTGATTCCGAAAGGATACGTAGGCAGCCTCTCTCTGGGGTTCAGTCACACCAAAATAAAAATCCAAAGTCCCCCAAAAGTGAAATTGGGGCAGAAGTTATAATGGTTCGGCAATGATCCCGCCCAAAAGGTTCCAAAGTTGTAATTCAATCCAAATTCTTTTTACCCCAAACCTTGTTCAAGTCCTTCTGATCAATCGGCAAAGAGGTTCAAAATGGGAGGATGGAGTTATTTGGATCTGATACAGCAAAATGAGAGGAATAAAATGAGAGGGTCTTATTGGTAAAAACCCACACGGGCATCGTAAGGCGACGGTAAGCAGAGAAAATCAAAATGAGAGAGTCTTGTTAGTGAAAACCCACATGGGCACTATAAGGCGATGGTGAGAATAGAAATGAGAGAGGTCAGCTAGTGAAAACCTGCAAAGGGCCCACTGATCGAAAAGAAGATCCTCATAGCCATCGGCATCGACAAAAGCCTGGCAAGGTTTCTCGAATTTTGAAGTAGAAGTTGTGATGAATTTCTGAGAGTCGGACGGGTTAAATAGATCAGGCATCGAGTCCAAAAGGCATGTGATGTTCATTGAAGTCCGTATGTACTCCAGATAAGTCCTTCTTTCCTCTCCCCAAGGGATACCTCTCGTTTAAATTCATTGTCATGTCCATTATTTATTTTTCTTTGAATCTCTTTCGGTCTAACTCTATTCCGGAACTGAGACAAAGAAGGGATGGCAAGACTGATTTACAGGGCTTTCGTTTGACACGAGCCAATGTGCAAAAAGCAACCAGCCTCGTCACGGGCATCAAGTCGACCCCGACTAGCCATGGCGGCCGATGCTTCGAAATCAAAGCTCTTGGAAGGATAAAATCAAATTGAAACACCTATAAGGCAAACGAAGTTGAAAGGGTTGAGTCACACGTGGCTAACCGCCTCGGCAATAGTTGAAGAAGCCAAGGTACCCCAAAGGCTCTGAAATTAAAGTTGGAAGAAAGAAGCTAGAAAAGAAAGTCTTACAAAGGCGAAATAAAGTTGGAAGAGGTTAAGTCCTACGCGACTAGCCGTTGCAGCAAAGTTTGAGGAGCCAAAAAGTTCCCCAATATTCCGAAGAAAAGAAAAGAAAAAGAAAAAGAAAAAAGAGAATAAAAAAGGAAAGGCCTACGAAGGCGAAATAAATTTGAAAGTTGAGTTCCACCGACCAACCATCATGGAAAAGTCTGGAAAAATCAGAGGGTTCTCCACGGCCTGAGAGAGATCAAAAAAGCCAGCAAGCAGCGGAGGTTCTCGCCAAAAGTTGAGCCAAGATCCAGTGATCAAACAATCAAGGCCACAAAACCAACCACCATTTCAAACTAACAATTGTTCTTTGTTTGAAAAATTTGAAACATGTGTAATCCAAAGCAACCGTGCAAGAAGCAGGTGCAACCAAAAAGGGAAAGGCGCAGGAGCTAGGAACAGCTTCGCAGCAATAATCAACCCAAAAGGGAAGTTTCCTCCAAATTCTATCCTGCATTTTTACTAATAAAAAAAGAGAAAAAAAAAAGAAGAGAAGAAGAAAAATCCCGAAAAATCATGGTAGCATAGGGCCTCCAATCTCTAGCTGCATCCTTTCTAACCTAGGACCACATTCCCTAATTGTCCCCGGCATAACCTGTGGACCTCCCCGGCATAACCCGAGGATCTTTTTGCTATAATCCCGGCATAACCCGTGGACCTCATTGGCATAACCCAAGGAGCTTTTTTCTTTTAATCCCGGCATAACCCGTGGACCTCCCTGGCATAACCCAAGGAGCTTTTTTCTATTCTCCCGACATAACCCGTGGATCTTCCTGGCATAACCCAAGGACCTTTTTCTTTAATCCCGGCATAACCCGTGGACCTCCCTGGCATAACCCAAGGACCTTTTTTCTTTTTCTCCCGGCATAACCCGTGGACCTCCCTGGCATAACCCAAGGAGCTTTTCTCTTTTAATCCCGGCATAACCCGTGGACCTCCCTGGCATAACCCAAGGACCTTTTTTCTTTTATCCCGGCATAACCCGTGGACCTCCCTGGCATAACCAAAGACCTTTTTTCTTTTATCCCGGCATAACCCGTGGACCTCCCTGGCATAACCCAAGGACCTTTTTTCTTTTATCCCGGCATATTCGTGGACCTCCCTGGCATAACCCAAGGACCTTTTTTCATTTATCCCGGCATAACCCGTGGACCTCCCTTGCATAACCCAAGGACCTTTTATTCTTTTCTCCCAGCATAACCCGTGAACCTCCCCGGCATAACCCAAGGACCTTTTCCTTTTCTCCCAGCATAACCCGTGGATCTCCCTAGCATAATCCAAGGACCTTTTTTCTTTTATCCCGGCATAACCCGCGGACCTCCCTAGCATAACCCAAGGACCTTTTTTCTTTTATCCCGGCATAACCCATGGAACTCCTTGGCATAACCCAAGGACCCTTTTTTCTTTTCTTCCGGCATAACCCGATGACATCCCCGGCATAACCGAGGAACCTTTTTCTTTTCCGGCATAACCCGGTCAGCTTTCCAGCATAACCTGGCAATCTTCCCAATTTAGGGCTTCACTCCCTATTTCCAAGGATACACAATCCTGACTTTTGTTGCTTTCAATAAAGAAATAGCTTAGATTTGTGTTGCAAATAACTCACGAAATTTTCCTAGTGAAAACTGGGGCAGAAAAATTTTGTTCGTTTATTTGTCTTTGGTGTCTGAGCAGGTTTGACCTTGAGGCACAGGATTCGAGATGACCAAAAGAATGAGTCTCGATCCAAAATAAAGAAAAGAAGAAAAGAACAAAAAGAAGTAAACTCAAAGTGTTGAAGTGGAGGAAGACGCGGACTGCTCAAGATATGATTGAAGTCACAAGCTTCGCATGTCCCGCCTTGATCCAAAGTTGAAGAAAAAACCCAGCACCTATAGCTGACGAGCATCGAGATTCAGATAGGGGTCCACAGCAAAATCAGCTAAGACTCAAGATCAAGTTTCAAGAGATCAACTACTTCGTCTCTCACAACCAATCTCCCTCAAACCCTAACGATGGCCGCCCCCAAATCCCTCAGCCCTCCTCATGGCAGCGACACCGTAAACACTACCAACCACCACCAAAATAACACCATGTGACCTCCTCACTCCCCTCTTTCCAAATCTGTAGTCCTTTTCCCTCGAATATACCCAGAACTCTTCGAATTTTAACACAGTTTGAAACCTAAAAGTCAAAAATTCGAGATTCTGTGGACGATCTTAGTTTAAAATGATTTTATTCGTTTGTTCTCTATGAGAACATACGATTAATATCATTTTAGACTGGGAATCAGAAGGTTTGAAGATTTGAGCTTCCCTTTTCTTGGTCCAAATTGTAGTAAGTTTTCTTTTCTCTTTTGTTAAGTTTTCTTTACTTTTTCTTTCATTTATTGTCGTCTATTTCTTCCTTCTTCTTCTGGATTTCTTTTCTTTCCTAGTGTTCTTAAGTTGTCCTTTTTACATACATGATTAGTTTTAGGAAGCTTTCCCTTTTTAATTTATTAGTTTGCTTATTAGTTAACTTCGATATGCAGTAATGTTAGTTCTGTAATTGTAATAAAGAAAAAAAAGAAAAGAGAAAAGGAAGAAAAATCAAATTGCTTGAGTGTTTCTGCGTCTTGTTTGTTTCGATCAGGAAAGTTTGGTTAGGTTATGTTTTGGACTTGGGGTGTTTACCCTTAAGTCCAATTTTGGGCTGGTTGCCTAAGGGATTCGACCCAGGGTCTATTGGACCCATAGCCCATTTGGGTATGAGGTAAAATTAGGAGGTTTGAGGGGTAGTTTGGGGTCTTTGGGTAGAGAATCTTGCAGTAACCACCTAAGAAACCCCTAGAAGCTTCTAGCAAGGGCTTATAATTAAATTTCAGATGATAACTTGGAAAACAAGTCATAAAATCAGGGACCTAAGGGGTAAAATAAAACCTTCAGGTTGCCCTACTTGCTTGCCTCTAAAGGCATTTCTTTCTGGCCTTGCAAGGGAGATTTTTCAAGAGCTGAATATAGATCGAAAAGAACCTAGATTTTAGAAGAGCAAACAAAAGATACAGAATTCTAAGAGCTGAAAATAGAGATCAAAGAGCTGAAAATACAGAGAAGAGAATTAGAAGAGCTAAGAAATACAGAAAAACTTCAGGCGTTTGAAAATACCAAAAGAATTCCTGTTTCATTAAATTTTGAATTGAATTTTGGGGTTTTTTTTTTGGATTTATGAAATAGTTTTCTGATTCACATAGATTTAAGATGATTTGATGTTGGTTTCTGGAATGTTTTGGGTCAAGCTGTGTTGAAATCACTGTTCTATTGGATTTATACTGATTCTGTGGGTTCGATTTCCTGGATCTGGGGTCTGTGTTACTGTTGGTGTTGATTGCTAGTGTTTATTCTGCTGGTCTCTCATTTTCCTTCTTTGTTTTGTTCTCCAAGTACACATTTCTGACTAGAGGAATGTAAGAATAGCTTGTTCAAGTGTTTGTGATGGAGATATATGAAGATCATGTTCCCTTTTGATTAGATGTTAGATGTTTTTTTAGATTACTTCCCAGTTGGTTATGTTAATTTCTTAGTTTAGCATGGTTAACATGAAGTTGTGTTTTTCTGAATCCTGCACTGGAATTGTAATAGTGTCATTAATAGGGTTATTGACTACAATGCATTTCATCCTTTAGATTTTGTTACTGTTAGAAAGGGGTTAATTGGTTTTGGATCCCTGATGTGTGAATAAACTCAAATCATAGGAGTATGTTGTTTATTACAAAGCTGCTATGTTTGAAATCGAGCATTATGTGTGAAGGTTGAAGTCGTTTATTTATTTCTACTGTGGGTTTGATTCTGTTTGAGAATGGCTAAGAGAAGTATTTGGTTAGCAACATTAGTGATATTAAGTTGACTTGGGTGTTTGTATATGGCTGAATGTGTAGTAGCATCCAGCATGTTTAGCTATGCTTAATGTAAAGTTTGAATCAGGCTTAATTTCAGCAACCTTTTTCATGTTCAAGTGACTTTTAGACATTCACTTATTGCAGACTCCAAAATTGCTTCAAAATTTTGTGCACTTTATGTTTCAAACAGTTAAATCATCTCTAATTATGAGAAACGAACGTTGTGTTTGTGATTTGCCTTGAATTCAAACTCCTGCTTCTAGGAGCTAAAGTAGCATTTTGGGCCTTCAGGGATTCGATCCCTGGGCCAGGTCTTCACTGCTATCCCTTCATCCAGGACTGGGCCTGATTCGGGCCCAAAGTTTTGGAAATCCTGGTTCATTATTTTCTTTTTAATGGTTTTTTAAAAAAAAATTGAAATGTGAGGGCTGGCCTTTCAAGTTAAGTGGTGGACTCGAGCTAAGGACCTCTTCAAATTGAAATTGTCCTTGTTCGAATCTGGGCTTGATCTTGGGGCCCAAACCTGCCGTCCCTTTCAAATGTTTTTCTTTCTTATTGGGTTGTTGGCTTATTTGTCTTGGACCCAGCCCCCTTTGATTAATACAATTGATTCTTTCCCGTGCAAGCCCTTAATTAATTAATCAGAATCTTAACTATATTTAGTATTAATTAATTAAGTCCATTGATTAGAACGGAAGCAACCATAATAGATAATAATAGTTCTTGGCCTTCCCGAATTTAGTTAGGACATCCTTTAAAAATTAAATTGAGGCGCGCCACGCCGAATAAAATCACAGATGCGTGGCCCTCGCTTAAATTAATTTTTATAATTCTTAGAAAATCGAGGTGTGCCATTTAGCAAATTTCTGTGGCCCTCGCAAAGGTAAAAATGCGTTAGTCGCTTTGGGCGCGTATTTTAATAATCTACCTTCTTAAACTCGGGTGTGCATTTCATGTGACCCAAATCCAAATCCTAAAACGTGAATAAAATGTGTTTCGGATTGCGGGTGCATTTCATGTGACGTGATCCAAAGACATGTTTTAGACGACGTTCAACTTTCCTTAAAATTAATTAAAAGCGGTAAATAATTTAAAATTGCACTATAGGTTTGAACATATATTAAAATCAGATAATAGGACAATTGTAATAGTTTAAGCGACCGTGCTAGAACCACGGAATCTGGGGGTGCCTAACACCTTCCCCCGAGTTAACAGAATTCCTTAGTCAGAATTTCTGGTTCGCAGACTTCACAAGGAAAGTCGAATTTTCCTCGAATTGGGATTTGAAATAAACCGGTGACTTGGACACCAAATAAACTATCCCAAGTGGCGACTCTGAATTGAATAATTAATCCCACTTCGAATAATGTCACTTAAAGTGGAAAAACTCCCTCATACACTATCCTTCGGGGTGGTGTGTAAAAAAGGAGGTGTGACAGTGTCGCACCGTAGGACGACTCGCTTCGCTCTGTACTTGAGTGCTAGCTTTAGCCCTGTAATCACGGCCTCGTTGTTAGTCATATCTGGGCATCTTATGGACTGTCGAATCACTTCTCCTATTGGGACTTCGTGCACGAGTCCCAATCCCGATCCCGACGCATTAGAGGCACTATCAGTATAAAAACCCATAGGTCGTGTATTCTGGGGGAAGTACGGGTGGCTTCCTTCTCGACTTCAGGCATTATTTTTGTGCTGAAGTCGGCGAGCACTTGCAACTTTATTGCCATTTGCGGTTGATAGGTTATATCATGCTCGCTCAATTCTATAGCCCGTTTAGCCAACCTGCCTGACAGCTCGGGTTTGTGCTGAATACTCTTTAGGGGAAAGGTCGTGACCACCGAGATGGGGTGACACTGGAAATAGGGTCTAAGCTTTTGTGAAGCTACGACCAAAGCCAGGGCTAGCTTCTCGATGTGTGGGTACCTCGTTTCGGCGTCAACTAAAGTTTTGCTAATATAATAAATGGCGGATTGTATACCTTTGTTTTCTCGGACCAGGACTGTAAAGCCCCGTGAAAATTCCTACTCAAAATCCGAAAGCTCGTAGTGCCAAGTTAGGTATATGTGTTAGAAATTTGTAAATTCGGACCCTTTGGACTGATCTATGCATTAAAAAGTTATGGAATAATGTTTTCCAGAAAAATGCATTTATGCGTTCCATTATGCGATCGCATAATAGTTATGCGGACCGCATAGTCGCCGCAGAGTCAGACAGTTTGATGGTTTATTTGAGGTCAACTATGTGGCCCATTATGCGATCGCATAATCAATATACGGGTTGCATAGTCATCGCATAATCCCCTTGGAATTTTGCGAGGGGCAGTTCTGCGGTGCATTATGCGACCGCAGAACAGGTATGCGGACCACATTCTTATCGCATACCCGGGCAGTTTGTTCAGGTCCTTGAAGCCATTTTTGCGGTCCCTTCTGCGGGCCGCATGTCCATTATGCGATCGCAGACTGTGTTGGGGTTCCTATTTTCTAACATATAAAACCCGACCCTATCCCATTAAAAACGCCCCGTTAGACCTTTTTTATGTTATTTTACTGCAAAGAGAGTGAGAGAGGAAGTTCTAGAGAGAGAGTGTGTGATCTTCATCAAGTCCCCACCCAATTCTTGCCTAAACCCTTAAAGAATTTCAGGTACAGCTACTAGGCCTTCACCCCAAGAGGTAAGAACTTGAGCCCTAACCCTTGGTTTTGAAATTCACACTAGAATGAGTAATTAGCTTGTGGGTTCATAGGTATAAAAATGGATTTTTCTTGCATGCATAAAAGACAATAGGTTATGGGGAGGTTGTGAACTAAAAAGATAGCAACTGGAGTATAAGATTGAAGAAAATCTCTCACAAAAGAGTCCTAAAATCACAATGCACACTTAGTGCTTGATAATATGCTCAAATGAGCTAGAATCTTAATCATATCTCTAATTCTTTGTTCAATTTGTAATTCCCATAAAATCGACTGAAGTTGCTAAGAGTCCCAGAATTTTGTAAGAATTTAAGGAAAGCTCTATTGAGGTATGTATGGCTAAAAACCCCTCTTTTTAGAAATTGAGCTCCGTTGGTGTTTGAGTAGATGCGGTAAGATTAAAGTTGGATTGATGTATTGATTGTTAATTTCACACGAGTTGGTGTTGCAACTTTATATACATGAGAGGTGTGTCTCAATATGATCGATGTGCTATTCTTGATAACATAAAAAGGTGCGAAGAATATTAATCTACCTATATTATTATAAAAGCATGAACCTCAAAAGTCAAAAGTTGAATTACTAAAATACCCTTCTAAATGACTTAAACATTCTGCTAATAAATAAATAAATAAATAAATAAATATCCTATTTTTCCTATCTCCTATCATAAGAACCAACACGTCTTTAGAAAAAAAAATGAACTTTGCCTTTTTGAACCGTTACCTTCTTGAAAGGCCATTGTTTTTAACGTTTGAAGAAAGTTTCCTTCTTCAATATTGTTCATTCATCTCCATTTTATTGTTGGTTTCCTATACTAATTTTCGATCACTGCTAAAAGGTCTTGTGTAAGAAGCAAAAATTACTATATCCAAAAAATTTCCTCTTCACTTGCACATCTCTAGATGAAGGTATCATACATTTTTTCGAGACATTTTTGTGACCTCATTGAACACAAAATTGTGGAAGTCAATATGATCAGTTACGTAATCGCTGTTATACTTCAAGACCACAGGTATATTTGATGCCGTCACTTCTTATAATACATTTAAGTTGCATTACAATTGAATTAAAAACTTTACAAGAATGGTTTGAACCTAATTTTCATCCTAATTTGTGAGACAAATATATGTCAAGTTGCCCATTCTTAAGAGATTTGTTTAGCAGCATATTTATCTCAATGAAAAGAAAGAGATTTGGTCAACAGCAGTCGTTCTATCTATTGATATCTTTCAAATATTTATACTTCTGACAAAGTGTATTCTCTCCTAATTTGTTCAATTAATTTCTCCAAAAGGTGATCTTTTCATTGACCACCTTCCACCGTTGTGATAGGTTGAGCACTCTTCTTTTTTATGAACTTTGTAAAGAATAATTTACTTAAATACTAAAATACCCTTCCAAAAAATATAAATGTAACGTTTTTAAAATAATTAAATAAAAATACTAAATTTATTTGAAGGGATGTAACCCTTCATATTAATTATTCTAAGTAATGGTTCTAATTGTTGCATTTACTTTCAAATAAAATTTGATGCCTTTTTACAAGGGAACTATTGGCTGGCTTTAAACTCAGTGAAACCTATTCCTATCACCCACAACGATCTCAGGCTAAACATTTTCTGATATTACTTTGAAAGCAGCGTGAAAGCCTTCACAAATATAAATATTCTTCATTATTTAGAATGTCTCTCCTGGTTTCGTTATTTGGTGTTCATCAAACCGAAAACAAGGTCGCGGATTTCATAATAAAAATATTTTACTTACTCACTATCTTTACAAGCCTTGCAAACATCTCTTAACATATACTCCAACTTCTTCCTCCTAAGACAAAAAAAGGTAACAATCATCTTCAATTTCTCACGTACTTGATTGTTGGAGTTCCGCCAGCATTTACTATTATTTCTCTTCCGCGTAGCATATAGGGTACAATTTTTATGCTAATTATTATGTAACTATGAGTCTTTGAGAGTAATATGGCACGTAGTTCCGATGCTATTAATTCCTTTATATTCGGTAAATGATGATTTTTAATAAAGTACATATTTTTCACCTTACAATTTCCTCTATATATACTCTCTTCAAACTTATCACACCAATTCTGTTATGATTCTTTTTGTCTTTGTTTTTATCTATTTAATCATTCAATGTACTCTTCTAACAAGTTACTTGCATTATTTGGACCAAATATTTGTATTAGAACAACGAAAAGAAAAGCACGAACAATTGTGTTTCAAAAATTTGAGGTTAAATAAAAGATTTAACTTTTTTCATCAATTGTAGGAGAGCCAAAGCTTTTGCGAAAAGAGTTGTATAAGGATTTGTTAATATTTTGGGTGTATACTCTCGTGCTTTCTTTGAGGGGATTTGGATGTAGGCAAGAAAGATAAGTTTAGAGATTTACAAACTGATTGGAGAAGCACGTCGTCTAAGAAAAATTAGGCCAAGATTAATAGTGAATTACGGAGTAATAATTTTATCCATCTTTACCGTTTTGATGGCTCAAGAAAGAGGCAAGCGAAATAAGTTTTTTATGCAAATTTTAGTTGAAACATGTCCTCTCAAAACTATTAAAAGGTTTTCCAAGTTCTGCATCATACAAAAGGCAAACACATATCTGGACGAGGCGACACAAACCTGAAATAAATTAGTATCTTCCATCTTGCTTTGACTATGGAGATGGTAAAAGACACAAAATCAAAGCAATGAATGGAGAAGAAAGTTGACAAAATTCGGCTACTTACTTTCTTAATTTAATTTTTTATTTATTTACAAATTTTTATCCTTTGTGATTTTGTGAAATTTATTGTCATAAATATTAGGATAGATCACACTTATGAGGATTTTGAAATGCATATTAATTTTAGGAATAACCTCTTCATAGGATCATTATAATTATTTGTTCCATGACAAATAAAATAAGTCATTAAATTGGAATATAACTATGTTGCTTATAGAGCATTTGGATTTTACTTTTAATGATATGAAATACTTTATTTACAAGGATCATATCTGGACGTGAAAATTATTTTACCCTTTTGAGATCATAAAATATGATATTTACTTTGGTACCATTTTTACTCATTACAGAGTAATAATTTTCTATAAAAGTAGTACATTTTTAAAAGAAATATGTGTTATAGCATTTCAGTGCTTTAACTTAGACAACGAAATCTTGTAGTGAATTAGGTTTGATCAATACGCTTATGTAAAAGTCTCTCGAAATAATCAAAATATAAGGGTGTTTGACTTATGACTAAAAAGTCAATGTTTGACTTAATATTTAATAAACTTGAGATATAAAATTTATTTAAATTTTGTATTTCTTCAATTCTTAGAAAAATTCTTAGTGAATATACAATTATTTTGTGTTATTTTGTCCATTGTTGATACTAAGCAATAATATGAATGGCATGATAGAAACAGAGTCGTAACTATCTTCCACATTTGAAATAATGGATTTGGAAAAAGTTAATACCATATTTGGTATCAAGATTAAAATATATAGTGGGATTATGTATTCGCCAATCTTATTACATTGAAAAGTGCATAAATTAGAACTTAGACATAAAAGAAGTCAATGCTCTACTTGATCGAAGTATCAAAGTAACTAAGAATAATCGAAGATTTGCGGCTTAACTAGATTGTGAATGCAAGCGCTATCCGAAAGTCATTGGGTAAGTTCTTTATTTTTAATTAAGAAAATTAAAGATTTAAATCTGCAATACTCAAAATTTCCTATATAACTTGGTATACACGTGCAACGCGCGTGCCGAGATACTAGTCATGTATTGAAATGCCTAGACCTCAAATCAAGATTTAAAACTGCGATTGTTGTATCATCTATGTGAAATCTTATCTATGCTTTCTATTTAAATTGCTCTTGTGTATACCTATTATCCTAAATTGCAAGGCTAACATTGAAATTGAAAATGATGTGAAATGTGGCCTAGTGCCAAGAATGATGTGATAATTGTGGCCCCAAGTGCCTATGAATTGATATATGTGAAACAAAGATTGAAACGAGATGATTTATGAGAAAGGAACAACGCCTTGGTAAGGTGGCCGTGATCGGACGCCATGTCGCACACATGGTGGTATTGTGCTGATATTGAATTTCGGAAAAGGAGAATGAGATTGTGATTGAGGTATATGTCTCAAATGAGGCAACTTAGCCGATCGTGTCGTGATCGGACTCCGCTCAAGATAGCGCCGGTATTGCGAATAATGATGAACAGTATGAAATGCCCTAAACTAAAAGCAATAGAAAATTATGTGAAAGTTGTATGATTCTTTTATTTGATGATGTGGTGATCGTTTAAAGCTTTTGAGTTATACTTGTGATTTTCTTATTCTTGTGTGATACTTCTTTCTTACTAGATGGTGTTTAGTTATACATACTAGTACTATTCCATGGTACTAACGTCCCTTTTGCCGGGGGCACTACATTTTTAAATGAATGTAAGTGGCTCTATAGCGGACAGTGCCGACCGCGCGTAGTGGAGTGTCCTCCCCTCAAAGTCTTGGTGAGCCCCTTTTTCCTCCAAGGGGTTATGTTGTACATCTTCTGTTGTAGACTTCCACTTTTGAGGTATAGCCGGGGCCTTGTTGCTGGCGTTGTCATAATTTATCTTTTGTATCCATAGAGGCTCCGTAGATATTTATGTGGGTTATGTACGAGTGTTGGATGGGTCAATGAACTGTGTAGTAATCCTAAACTCTTGTTCTTCTAAACTGTAATTGTATGAAATCTTGAAAACTTATCCATGGTTTAAGGTTTGTGACATGAAAATGAATTGACAATGTGAATGTTCTATTTTGCTATTGTCTAAATAAATGAAAACATGGTTTCCTTAATCGTATTGAGTTGGGTAGGAAGTATCAATAAGGCTTGCTCAGTTGGGTTCACTCGACTGAGCGTCGGTCGCGCCTCCCGAGGTTGGGGCGTGACAAACTTAGTATCAGATCCTAAGGTTTTAAAGCGTCCTAGGATGTCTCGGAGCCGTGTCTAGTAGAGTCCTTCTTATCGGTGTGTAGTCAACCACATCTATAAGTTGGAGGCTACTTGGGCATTTAGGAATAACACCCTTCTTTGATATTCTGGATCGTGCGGCAGTTGTAAAACTATTCCTCCTCTAACTAGTGCATTCCTTCAATTTTCAGTACATGGCACCTAAGAAGAAAGCCAAAATTGGCCAAGGAGCCAGTGCCACCCCAGGAGTGGCCGATGATTCACTACTTGATATTGCGGGTGAGGATAATCGCCCTGCTATCACCCTGCATGATTCTTCTACTCCGGAGCAGACTACCTCAGTTCCTACATCTACGGGGGGTACCACTATCCCTCCCATTGATACTCATGTTCCGCCTCCAGCCCCAGCTTCCGGTTCTGGCATTTCTGATGGGGATCTTAGGAGAGCTATTCAGATGCTGACTCAGCTAGTGGCCTCTCAGGCCCAGAGGTCAAGTGCCGCACCCAGTTCATCTAGCCAGCAAAGGGATTCCACCAGTTCCAGGGTGAACAGATTTCTTCAGTTAGACCCTCCAGTGTTTACGGGTGCAAATCTAGAAGAGGACCCCTAGGATTTTATTGACGAGATGCACAAGACCCTCAGGGTTATGCGTGCAACTGAGACAGAGGGAGTAGAGTTGGTTGCCTACCATCTGAAAGGGGTGGCCTATGCGTGGTTCGAGTTATGGGAGGATTCCCGTGAGGAGGGGAGCCCGCCATCAAGGTAGAGTGAGTTTGCCGATGCCTTCGTAGTTCATTTCCTGCCTGCTGAGACAAGGGCAGCCCGTGCAGTAGAGTTTGAGAATCTGAAGCAAGGTAGCAGAAGTGTGTGGGAGTACCATATGGAGTTTGCCCGCCTGTCCAAATATGCTATTCACATGTTGCCCACAATGGAGGCTAGGGTGCGCCGGTTTGTTCAGGGCCTTAATTCTTTGACTATTAATGAGGCTTCTACAGCTGCATTGAATTCTGACATGAATTATGGGAAGATGGTGGCATTTGCTTAGGCCACAGAGAACCGTAAACTGAAGAGCAAAATGGAGAGAGAGGCTAACAGCAAGGCCCGGTCTACGGGCAATATGGGGGAGTCACCAGGTGGGGGAAGATCAGCTTTGAGGGGAGGATCATCAGGGCCGTCCCAGTCTATTGCACAGTCTTCAGCCAGTGCACTGCCATCAGGGTCCAACCAGCAGCAGCGGTGGAGTTATTTTAGGCCCAGTTAGGGCAACAGGGGATCCCACCAGCGGGGTCGGTCAGGAGAGAGGTCCCAGCAGCAACAGAGGTCCCAGTGCCCCAGGTGCAGGAAGATGCACTCGGGGATTTGCTACATGGAGTTACCCATATGCTATGGATACGGGATGAGGGGTCATATTCAGAGGCATTGTCGTGTGTCCCGCCAGGGAGCGGGCAGGGGCATAGCTCAGCCAGCCAGCCCAGCAGCTACTACATCTTCAGCCCCCTCTCCAGCTCGAGGTACCCCAGCACCCGCGGGGCATGGTGCAGCTAGGGGTGGTGCCCAGAGTTCAGAAGGACCCAGCCGGTTCTATGCTTTGAGTGGTCGCAGACTGCAGGCTTCTCCAGATGTTGTTACAGGTATTCTGACTGTCCAATCTCATGATGTGTATGCACTTATTGACCCCGGTTCCACCTTGTCCTATATTACCCCTTTTGTTGCTATGGAATTTGGGATAGAACCGCATCAGCTTCATGAGCCATTTTCGGTATCTACTCCGATTGGTGAGTCAATTACGGTTGCTCGAGTTTATAGAGGTTGTGCTGTCACGGTGCGTGGTAGGGATACCATGGCCAATCTCATTGAATTGGGGATGGTCAATTTTGATGTTATAATGGGAATGGATTGGCTTTATTCATATTTTGCCAAGCTTGATTGTCGGACTAGACCTATGAGGCTTGAGTTTCCTAATGAGCCCGTTGTTGAATGGAAGGGCGATAACGTTGTTCCTAAAGGTCAGTTTATTTCTTACCTTTAAGACCGCAAAGATGATCGAGAAGGGGTGTATCTATCATTTAGTTCGGGTTACGGACACAAATGCTGAGGCACTTAGCCTTGAGTCTGTACCAGTTGTGAAGGAATTTCCGGATGTCTTTCTAGATGAGCTCCCTGGGATCCCACCAGACAGGGAGATTGATTTTGGAATCAATGTGATGCCAGGCACGCATCCTATATAAATTCCACCTTACAGAATGGCGCCAGCAGAATTGAAAGAGCTAAAGGAACAATTGAAGGATTTATTAGAGAAGGGTTTCATCCGGCCAAGTGTGTCACCATGGGGCACACCGATTTTGTTTGTAAGGAAGAAAGATGGGTCGCTACGGACGTGTATTGACTATCGGCAACTTAACAAAGTCACAGTCAAAAATAAATACCCTCTACCAAGGATAGATGACTTGTTTGATCAATTGCAAGGTGCTACGTGTTTCTCAAAGATAGACTTGCGGTCCGGGTAACACCAACTGAAGATAAGGGAGCAGGATATTCCAAAAACAACTTTCAGGACTCGGTATGGGCACTTTGAATATCTGGTGATGTCTTTCGGGCTAACAAATGCCCCGGCAGCTTTCATGGATCTTATGAATCGAGTCTTCAAGCCTTTTCTAGACTCCTTTGTGATAGTGTTCATTGACGATATTCTTGTGTATTCCCGAAGTCGAGAGGATCATGCTAACCATGTCAGGGCAGTTTTGCAGACTCTTCAGCAACACCAATTGTATGCGAAATTTTTGAAATGTGAATTTTGGCTTGAATCTGTCGCGTTCTTGGGTCATGTCGTCTCCAGGGAAGGAATTATGGTTGATCCTCAAAAGATTGCAGTAGTAAAGAATTGGCCTAGACCTACCACTCCAACATAGATTCACACTTTCTTGGGTTTGGCCGGGTACTACAGAAGGTTTGTGGAGGGATTTTCTACTCTTGCCTCTCCCTTGACTAAATTAACGCAGAAAGCAGTTAAGTTCCAATGGTCCGATGCTTGTGAAAGGAGCTTCCAAGAATTGAAATCAAGATTGACTTCAGCATCGATATTGACCCTGCCAGAGGGTACAGAGGGATTTGTGGTATATTGCGATGCTTCAAGGATCGGGCTTGGGTGTGTGTTAATGCAACACAGCAAGGTTATAGCCTACGCTTCTAGGCAACTCAAGAATCATGAAAAGAACTATCCAACACATGACTTCGAGCTTGCAGGAGTGGTGTTTGCGCTAAAGATTTGGCGACATTATCTGTATATGGGGTCCATGTGGATGTATTTACGGACCACAAGAGCCTTCAATATATTTTCAAGCAGAAGGAGTTGAACCTGAGACAGAGAAGATGGCTAGAGTTACTCAAGGACTATGACATTGATATTCTCTATCACCCGGGAAAGGCTAATGTTGTGGCAGACGCTCTTAGTCGAAAATATATGGGAAGTTTGGCTCATTTGAAGGCGTATCAAAGGTCGTTGGCCCGGGAGGTTCATCAATTGGCTAGTTTGGGAGTTCGCCTTGCGGGCTCTAATGAAGGAGGGATAATTGTGCAGAATAGGGCTGAATCGTCGCTTGTGGCGGAGGTGAAAGAGAAGCAATTCAACGACCCATTATTAGCACAATGGAAAGATGGGATTCATAAACACAAGACCACAGCTTTTTCCTTTGGCATGGATGATGGTACCCTACGATACCAAGGCCGCATATGTGTTCCCGATATTGACGGTCTTCGGGAAAGGATCATGGCAGAAGCCCACACTTCCAGGTATTCTGTGAATCCAGGTTCTACAAAAATGTATCATGATCTCAAGGAAGTTTATTGGTGGAACAACATGAAAAAGGATGTTGCGGACTTTGTGGCAAGATGTCCGAACTGTCAACAAGTGAAGGCCGAACATCAAAGGCCCGGTGGATTGGCTCAAAGCATAGAAATTCCAATATGGATGTGGGAGATGATCAACATGGATTTTGTGGTAGGGTTACTGCACACTCCCCGTAAGTTCGACTCAATTTGGGTGATCGTGGATCGACTCACGAAATCAGCGCACTTCTTGCCAGTCAAATCTATTGACACAACGGAACAATATGCTCAGTTGTATATCAAGGAAATAGTCAGGTTGCATGGTACTCCAGGCTCAATCATTTCAGATCGAGGGGCTCAGTTCATGGCCAACTTTTGGAAGAAATTTCAGCAAGGTTTGGGCACGCAAGTAAATCATAGCACCGTTTTTCACCCTCAAACTGACAGGCAAGCAGAGCTGACTATTCAGACACTCGAGGACATGTTGCGTGCTTATGCTCTCGATTTCAAAGGTAGCTGGGATGATCATTTGCCACTCATAGAATTTGCTTATAACAACAGTTTCCATGCTAGTATCGAGATGGCGCCATTTAAGGCATTGTATGGTACGAGATGTAGGTCTCCCATTGGGTGGTTTGAGGTTGGAGAAGCTGAATTGATAGGGTCGGGCCTCGTGCATCAGGCTATGGAGAAAGTCAAGATTATTAAGGAGAGGTTCAGAACTGCTCAGAGTCGCCAAAAGTCTTATTCGGACGTTCATCGCAGAGATTTGGAGTTCAAAGAAGATGATTGGGTATTTTTGAAGGCTTCCCCCATGAAGGGTATCATGCGGTTTGGGAAGAAAGGAAAATTGAGTCCAAGGTATGTCGGACCGTACAGAATCATTCAGAGGATTGGTCAGGTGGCATACAAGCTCGAGATGCCACCCGAGATGTCATTGGTACACCCAGTTGAAACTATTGAGGTTAATGAAGAACTGTCATATGAAGAAGTTCCAGTTGCCATTCTTGACAGGCAAGTCCGCAAATTGAGAAATAAGGAAATTACCTCCGTAAAAGTGTTATGGCGGAACCAGCAGGTTGAGGAAGCCACTTGGGAAGCCGAGGAAGAAATGAGAAGGAAGTACCCACATTTGTTTGTATAGCCATGTAATAGCTTTTATGCATTTGGTTCCTATGAACTCTGTCTCCTTTGATTTGGTCTATGTAAAACTGTTCTTTTTTATTTTGGTTATACGATTGCCTATGTGGCCATGGTTAGTACTGTACAGGTTTTGTTATGTCTATGGAATATGTATATGCTATTAGGATATGTTTCTGGGGCTCTCTAACAGGTGAATAGGCCTAGATACAAGGGAAACTCTGGCAAAAATATTGGAAATTTAGGAAGTTAGCCAAATTTGGGGCTATTGGGGCGTTTCATGTTGTGAAAAGCTGAGGTTGCATAAAGATCGCTAATGAGTGAACCTTGATCCTCATTCGAGGACGAATGATCCTAAGTAGGGGAGGATGTAAGGCCCCATGAAAATTCCTACTCAAAACCCAAAAGCTCGTTGTGCCAAGTTAGGTATATGTGTCAGAAATTTGTAAATTCGGACCCTTTGGACAGATCTATGCATTAAAAAGTTAAGGAATAATGTTTTCTAGAAAAGTGCATTTATGCGGTCCATTATTCGGTCGCATAATAGCTATGCGGACCGCATAGTCGTGGCAGAGTTAGACAGTTTGATGGTTAAATTGAGGTCAACTATGCGGCCCATTATGCGATCGCATAATTAATGTGCGGGCCACATAGTCATCGCATAATCCCCTTGGAATTTTGCGAGGGGCAACTCTCGGTGCATTATGCGACCGCAGAACAGGTATGCGAATCGCATTCTAGTCGCATACCCGGGCAGTTTGTTCAGGTCTTTGAAGCCATTTTTGCGGTCCCTTCTGCGGGCCGCATGTCCATTATGCGACCGCAGACTGTGTCGGGGCTCTTATTTTCTAACTTTAAAACCCGACCCCATCCCATTAAAAACACCCCATTAGACCTTTTTTTTTATGTTATTTTACTGCAAATAGAGTGAGAGAGGAAGTTCTAGAAAGAGAGAGAGTGGTCTTCATCAAGTCCCTACCCAATTCTTGCCTAAAGCCTTGAAGAATTTCAAGTACAGCTGCTAGGCCTTCACCCCAAGAGGTAAGAACTTGAGCCCTAACCCTTGGTTTCGAAATTCACACTAGAATGAGTAATTAGCTTGTGGGTTCATGGGTATAAAAATGAATTTTTCTTGCATGCATAAAAGACAATAGGGTATGGGGAGGTTGTTAACTAAAAAGATAGATTTTGGAGTACAAGATTGAAGAAAATCTCTCTCAAAAGGGTCCTAAAATCACAATGCACACTTAGTGCTTGATAATATGCTCAAATGAGCTAGAATCTTAATCATATCTCTAATTCTTGGTTCAATTTGTAATTCCCATAAAATAGATTGAAGTTGCTAAGAGTCCCGAAATTTTGTAAGAATTTAAGGAAAGCTCTATTGAGGTATGTATGGCTAAAACCCCCTCTTTTTAGAAATTAAGCTCCGTTGGTGTTTGTTTAAAAGCGGTAAGATTAAAGTTGGATTGATGTATTGATTGTTAATTTCACACGAATTGGTGTTGCAACTTTATATACATGAGAGGTGTGTCTCAATATGATCGATGTGCTATTCTTGATAACTTAAAAAGGTGCGAAGAATATTAATCATGTATTGAAATGCCTAGACCTCAAATCAAGGTTTAAACTACGATTGTTGTAACATCTATGTGAAATATTATCTATGCTTTCTATTTAAATTGCTCTTGTGTGTACCTATTATCCTAAATTGCAAGGCTAACATTGAAATTGGAAATGATGTGAAATGTGGCCTAGTGCCAAGAATGATGTGATAATTGTGGCCCCAAGTGCCTACGAATTGATATATGTGAAAAAAAGATTGAAACGAGATGATTGATGAGAAAGGAACAACGCCTTGGTAAGGCGGCCTAGCCGATCGGGCCGTGATCGGACGCCATGCTGCACACATGGTGGTATTGTGCTGATATTGAATTTCGGAAAAGGAGAATGAGATTGTGACTGAGGTATATGTCTCAAACGAGGCAACCTAGCCGATCGGGTCGTGATCGGACTCCGCTCAAGATAGCGGTGGCATTGCGAATAAGGATGAACAGTATGAAATGCCCCAAACTAAAAGCAATGGAAAATTATGTAAAAGTTGTATGATTCTTTTATTTGATGATGTGGTGATCGTTTAAAGCTTTTGAGTTATACTTGTGATGTCACGACCCAAAATCTAACCGTGGTCGTGATGGCGTCTATCGTGTTACAAGGCAAGCCTATTCCCAAAATATTACTACTAATTTGATTATAAGAATTTAATAAAATATTTCCAATAATTTAATTACTGATAAACTAAACCAACTATAAATATAAATAACATAAAATACGAAAACGAGTCCCAAACATCAGGGTGTCACTAAGTCATGAGCGTCTAAAACTAGAACTGAGATATATAAACCGTCTAACTGTCCAAAAAAGAAATGATGAAAGGAGTAACAAGGTCCTGCGGACGCTGGCAGCTACCTTGCAGTCTCCAATTAAAGCTGGCCTGAACTCAACAATCGCCGCGCTCTAACTCACCTGGATCTGCACATAAAGTGCAGGGTGTAGTATGAGTACAACCACCTCAGCAGTAACAGAAATAACTAAGGAACTGAGTTGTAGTGACGAGCTGAGCAAAATAGTCCAGTTATTTATTTTTCACAATTTTAAAAATAACACGTAAATTCCATAACTCAGCAAAATGCCAAAAAGAAATTTAACAGATAAATGCAGCAACAACAAAAGTAAATGCAACCTCACAGCAATGCCACTCCATCACTCAGCACTCGCACTCACCACTCAACACTCAATACACTCAACACTCTGCGCTCACTGGGGGTGTGTACAGACTCCGGAGGGGCTCCCAAAGCCCAAGTGCTAAGCACGGACAACTCACGTGCTACTATATCAATACCTGGATCCGCACGGTCAACTCACGCGCTATGCGGACAACTCACGCGCTACGGTATCAATACCTGGACCCGTATGGTCAACTCACGTGCTACGCGGACAACTCACGCGCTATGGTATTAATATCCTCACAACCAGTCCCTTGGCCTCACTCGGTTATGTACCTCACTAGCCTCACCATCATCAACAAATAAGGGAACACAGCCCACATTAAGTATCACAACATATTAGCAAATAATAGAGACTGAGGTAAACATGTTCAATAATTTCCATGACTGAGTACAAATAATGTGAGCGTGAATAAAACCTAAACAGGATCTCTAACATGAAGGCAAACAAGTTCAACAACAAGTAAACACATAACCACAAATAATAGCTTTTAGGCTTGGCCTCACGGGACGGACCAAGTCTCAATCCCTCGCGGTGCACACCCACAAGCCCGTCACCTAGCATGGGTATCACCACCAAACAATCACTTGATATTAATTTCTCTGAGTTTATACCCTCAAAGCCAGAGTTAAAACTGTTACTTACCTCAACAGCGTAAAATCCTAATCCGGGATATCCTCGTCCCTCGACTCGGTCTCCAAAAGCTTCAAATCTAACCATGATCAGAATACTACTATCAACATAGTCTAAAGAATCGAATTACACAATAAAAACTATATAAACATGCCAAAAATCCGAAATCGGCCAAAACCTGGCCCCCGGGCCCATGTCTCAGAATCAGTCAAAAATGGCAGAATAATAATCCTCGTCCTCTCCCGAGTCTAACCATATAAAATTTGTCAAAATCGGACTCCATTTGGTCCCTCAAATCCTCACATAAAACTCTTCAATACTCAAACCCTAGCTCCCTCAATTTCACTTTGAAATCATCAATCAAATCCCAAAAACGAAGATGGATTCATAAATTATAATCAAAATCGAGTAGAGAACACTTACCCCAATCCATATGGTGAAAATTGCCTCCAAAATCGCCCAAATCCGAGCTCCCCAACTCAAAATATGACCGAATGAACAAACCCTAGTTTTGTATATTTTTCTACCAGCTATTCTGCCTCGTTTCTCGTGCCAAACAATCCCAAAACTTGTATTTTATGCCTCCAATGGATTCCTTGTAAAATTTTAGTAAAGTTAGGCTTTTGAATCACTCGATTTGACCTTATAACGAAGGAGATATGTAGGTTTTAATATTTGCAAATGGTGCAGATTTTTAATACATAGTCAGTGGCAATTTCGTAATTAATCAGAAAAATCTGGCAACCTAATTCTTAGTAAAATGACCCTAAAATCCTCATACGAAGTCCAAATTCGACGATTCTTTTTGCTACAGGTCCGCAATTACGATACAGATCTAATGCTTCAATCTAAAAGAAATCGGAGCTTATTTGTTCTATATGATATCATTTATGCTTGAAGAAACGGCGTCGAAACATAAGAAAAACGAGCGCAACACAACCCAAACCTATTCAAAACTCACCCGAGGCCCTCGGGACCTCAACCAATAATTCCAACAAGTCATATATCACTACACGAACTTAGTCGAACCTTCGGAACACCCAAAACAACACCAAAACACCAAATCAACCTCGAATTCAAGCCTAAGAACTTCTAAACTTCCAACTTTTCCCAATTCAAGCCTTATTCTACCACGGACCTCCATATTATATTTCGGACACACTCCTAAGTCTAAAATCACCCAACGAAGCTAGTCGAATCATAAAAATCCAAATCCGAATTCTTTTACTCATAAGTCAACTTCCGGTTGACTTTTCTAACTTAGCTTTCTAATTAAGAGACTAAGTGTTCATTTCACTCCAAAACTACTCCGAACCCAAACCTACAAACTCGATACAACTCAACACAGCTGAACAACATATAAATAAGCATAGACGGGGGAAGTGTGTCTATAACTCTCAGAACGAATGATCGGGTAGTTACATCATCCCCCTCTTAAAAAACGTTCGGCCTCGAACGAGTCTAAAACATACCTGAAATCACATGATATACCACATAATTCAAACACTCACAATGATGATTTCTAATCATAGCAGCTGCCCAAAAGATCCAAAGGCTGGTAATAAACCTCTTATCAGGTAGAGTCTGAACAAGCTATATCAAGTCACAAATCAAACACCCATTAGTCCTTGCTACATCTTAAGTAAACCCTTCTCGTCACATTTGATCAATCCGAACATAATCTCGCATTCAAATCAGACTCGCCACACAGCCATCAAATCACAAATCCCACTAATAGGGACACCAACGGACATATAAGCTGATACGCGGCGCCTTCCTGAGATTCCTTGGAAGGGCGGTGTACGGCTAGGCAACTGATGTCAGTGCAGTTGCTGTCCGCCAACTGAGGTCCCCTCCGTACGCTAGACGAGATTATCAGTGCCGTACGGGAAAACCAATATCAAGAACAATTGAGAGAACAGAAATGAGAATTCAGAATGAAAGAAAGCTTGATTGCATTAATGAAAGCTATTACAGAAAAGCAACGCGGTGTCGAGGGGGAGAGACACCAGTACAGAGAATTGCTTGCTTGCTAGAAAGTTTTGATTGCTTGATCCCCCCTAATAGTACTTAAAAAAAATAATCCAAAGTTACAGGAGTAGACCTAATTAAGCTAGAGAAACATAGTGGAAGTGCATGAAATAAACTACTCTATATTTACAATGAAAATGACTTAGTTTTCTATAAGGCAGCAGCAGGTCCGTTGTCAGCAGCAGTGTCTTTGGCATCACGGTCTGCGCGCGCGGCGCTGTTGGCTTCTGCCTGCGGCTTGGCGCTCGCGAGGGATATCGGTGGGGCGACAGAGGCACCTGCGCGCTTGTCACTTGGCGCGGCCAAGACCACGGGGCCGTCCGTGGCGCTAGGCATTGGGAGGTTCGCTAGGACGCCACGGGGCGCGCCCAAGGGGTCATGGGGCATGGCTGGAAAGCCGCCCATGACATTCTCCCCCACCTGAGTTGGCGACGTCCTCGGCGCCTTACTTGCAAAATAATCTTCAATGAGGCTCTTGTAGGCTTTGAGGTTTGTTCCCCTCTCCCAAGTATTCTCTTCTGCATCACAGCCCTGCCATTTCACCAAAAACTCTTGGTGATCTTTCCTTGAGGCATGAATCACTCTGTCATCAAGGATAGCTTCAACACGCCTTTTTCCCGGTTGAATTGGGACCTCGAATACTGGGTATTGTGAGCTGGCTCCTTGAAGGATCCTCCGTGTCTTCCCGAAAAGGTTTCAGGAGACTGACATGGAAGACAGGATGAATTTTCCACCAAGCTGGGGTATCCACCCGGTATGCAACCTTCCCAATACGCTTTTCAATGGACAAGGGTCCAATGTATTTTTGCAATAGGCGAGGGTCATGGACCCCTAAAAATAAGTACCGCTTTGGAATTTTGACCATCACTTTGTCTCCTACTTGATATTCAACAAAGCGACGATTCTGATCAGCATGCCTCTTCATCCGCTTTTGGGCTTTGACAAGGTAGCTCCGCACTATCTCCAAATTCCGCCTCCACTCTTTTGAGAAGCTGGCAGCTCGAGGAGATTTAGCCATGTTTGGTGCATTCACAGTGTGTGGGAGTAGCGGTTGCTGTCCGGTAACAATTTCAAAAGCGCTTTTGTTGGTACTAGAGCTCTTTTGTGAATTGAAACACAGTTGAGCAGCATCCAGAAGCTTCACCCAATTCTTCTGCGATCCGGTTACAAAGTGGTGGAGGTATTCCTCCAACATACCATTGAACCGCTCCGTCTGGCCATCCAATTGCGGATGAAAACTTGAGCTGTGACTCAATTTTGACCCAAGGCACTTGAAGAGTTGGGTCCAAAAGTTGCTAGTGAAGCGTGAGTCGCGGTCACTAACAATGTCTTTGGGCAGGCCCCAATATTTGACGACATGAGAGAAGAAGAGTCGAGCTGTATCTTCTGCTGATATATATTGTGGGGCTGCAATAAAGGTGGCATACTTGGAAAACCGGTCCACCACAACCAAGATGGTTGTGAGATCTCCGACCTTGGGCAATCCGGTGATGAAATCCAGGGAAACGCTTTCCCAAGGTCTCTTTGGGACAGCAAGTGGTTCCAAGAGTCCCGCTTGTGTCAAGCGGTCCGACTTGTTCTTCTGGCATACTAGACAAGTCTTCACATACTGAGCGACATCATCGGCCATTTGAGGCCAGTAATAGGCACGACGAAGTAACGCCATGGTGCGTTCTTCACCAGGATGGCCGGCCCACAGAGTATCATGACATTCCGCTAGAAGAGTCCTCCGCAAATCTCCTCCTTTAGGAACATAAAGTCGGTTCCCTTTTACTTTCAGAAACCCATCTTCCATGTAGAACTGGCGAGTCTTGCCCTGTCCTACCAAATCAACCAAATACTGAGCAGCAGGATCCTTGATGAGTAGATCCCGTATTTGGTCCTTGATGGATGTGGCTACCTCGCTCCCCCTTAGGGTGGCGAGTAGGCACACCGATGCTAGGTCAGCTCTCCGACTGAGCGCATCAGCAACATGATTGGTCTTTCCACTGCGATACTCCAAGTTGAAGTGGAATTCAGCTAGGAGTTCCTGCCACCTGGCCTGTCGACCATTCAGCTTCGGCTGAGTCATGAAATGGCTAACAGCTGTGTTGTCTGTCTTGACCACGAACGGGGTTCCCAGCAGATAGTGCCTCCAGAGGCGCAAGCAGTGGACGACAGCCAATAATTCTTTCTCATGGGCGGCATAGCGCCGCTCTGCATCCTTCAGCTTCCGACTCTCGTACGCTACAGGGTGCCCTTCTTGTAGCAGGACTCCGCCGAGTGCATAGTCAGAAGCATCTGTTTGTACCTCGAACGGCTTGGCCAAATCAGGAAGGGCCAAGACGGGACTACTAGACATAGCCGCTTTTAATGCGTTGAAGGCCTCTGCTCTCCTTGGTCCCCAATCCCAAGGTGTGACCTTTTTGAGGAGTTCTGTCAATGGCACTGCGATAAGCGAGTAGTTCTTCACAAACCGCCGGTAGAAGTTGCATAGGCCAAGGAACGCCCTCAAGGCGTGGACATCCTTAGGTGTCGGCCAATCTGTGATGGCCTGGATTTTCTGCTGGTCCATCTTGATGCGTCCTTCCTCGATGACATGTCCGAGGAAATCAATTTGCTTCTGAGCAAAGGAGCACTTGGACAGCTTTACATATAGTTCATGTTCTCGCAACCGTGCTAGGACCTTCTGCAGGTGTACCAGGTGGTCTTCCAATGTCTGGCTATATACCACAATGTCATCTAAGTAGACCACCACAAATTCGTCGATGTACTCTCGGAAGACTTGGTTCATGAGAATGCAAAACGTAGCAGGGGCGTTGGTCAAGCCGAATGGCATGACCAGGAAGTCGTACGACCCATATCTTGTCACACAAGTCGTCTTGTGTTCATCACCCTCTGCAATCCGAACTTGCCAATATTCTGTCTTCAGATCTATCTTGGTGAACACCGTAGCAGCACCCAGTCTATCAAACAAGTCCGCCATTAGGGGAATGGGGTACTTGTTCTTCACGGTGATTTTGTTTAGAGCTCGATAATTCACACAGAGTCGCAGGCTGCCATCATGTTTCTTTTGGAATAGAACAGGGGACCCATATGGGGACTTGGAGGGTACAATGATCCCTGTATCAAGCATTTCCGTCAATTGTCTCCGAAGCTCGGTGAGTTCGGTTTGTGACATTCTGTAAGGCGCCCGGGCAGGTGGCTTCGCGCCCGGCACCAACTCAATTTCATGGTCCACAGTGCGCCTAGGCGGGAGCCGCTTTGGCATGTCTTGTGGCATGACATCTTCAAACTCCAGTAGTAACTCCTTCTCGCGGTGCACACCCACACGCCCATCACCTAGCATGGGTATCACCACCAAACAATCACTTGATATTAATTTCTCCGAGTTTATACCCTCAAAGCAGAGTTAAAACTGTTACTTACCTCAACAACGTAAAATCCTACTCCGGGATGTCCTCGTCCCTCGACTCGGTCTCCAAAAGCTTCAAATCTAACCATGATCAGAATACTACTATCAACATAGTCTAAAGAATCGAATTACACAATAAAAACTACATAAACATGCCAAAAATCCGAAATCGGCCAAAACCCGGCCCCCGGGCCCATGTCTCAGAATCAGTCAAAAATGGCAGAATAATAATCCTCGTCCTCTCCCGAGTCTAACCATATAAAATTTGTCAAAATCTGACTCCGTTTGGTCCCTCAAATCCTCACATAAAACTCTCCAATACTCAAATCCTAGCTCCCTCAATTTCACTTTGAAATTATCAATCAAATCCCAAAAACGAAGATGGATTCATAAATTATAATCAAAATCGAGTAGAGAACACTTACCCCAATCCATATGGTGGAAATCGCCTCCAAAATTGCCCATATCCGAGCTCCCCAACTCAAAATATGACCGAATGAACAAACCCTAGTTTTGTATATTTCTCTACCAGCCATTCTGCCTCGTTTCTCAAGCCAAACGATCCCAAAACTCTTATTTTATGCCTCCGATGGATTTCTTGTGAAATTCTAGTCAAGTTAGGCTTTTGAATCACTCAATTTGACCTTATAACGAAGGAGATATGTAGGTTTTAATATTTGCAAATAGTGCAGATTTTTAATACGCCGTCAGTGGCAATTTCGTAATTAATCTGAAAAATCTAACAACCTAATTCTTAGTAAAATGACCCTAAAATCCTCATACGATGTCCACATTCGATGATTCTTTTTGCTACAGGTCCGTAATTACGATACGGATCTAATGCTTCAATCAAACTAAGAAATCGGAGCTCATTTGTTCAATATGATATCATTTATGCTTGAAGAAACGACGTCGAAACATAAGAAAAACGAGCGCAACACAATCCAAACCTATTCAAAACTCACCCGAGGCCCTCGGGACCTCAACCAATAATTCCAACAAATCATATATCACTACACGAACTTATTCGAACCTTCGGAACACCCAAAACAACACCAAAACACCAAATCAACCTCGAATTCAAGCCTAAGAACTTCTAAACTTCCAACTTTTGCCAATTCAAGCCTTATTCTACCACGGACCTCCATATTATATTCCGGACACACTCCCAAGTCTAAAATCACCCAACGAAGCTAGTGAAATCATAAAAATCCAAATCCGAATTCTTTTACTCATAAGTCAACTTCCGGTTGACTTTTCTAACTTAGCTTTCTAATGAAGAGACTAAGTGTTCATTTCACTCCAAAACTACTCCGAAGCCAAACCTACAAACTCGATACAACTCAACACAGCTGAACAACATATAAATAAGCATAGATGGGGGAAATGTGGCTATAACTCTTAGAATGAACGATCGGGCAGTTACATGTGATTTCCTTATTCTTGTATGATAGTTCTTTCTAACTCGTTGGTGTTTAGTTAAACATACTAGTACTATTCCATGGTACTAACGTCCCTTTTGCCGGGGGCACTACATTTTTAATTGAATGTAGGTGGCTCTATAGTGCTGATCGCGCGTAGCGGAGTGTCCTCCTCTCAAAGTCTTGGTGAGCCCTTTTTTCCTCCAAGGGGTTATGTTGTACATCTTTTTTTGTAGACTTCCACTTTTGAGGTATAGCCGGGGCCTTGTTGCCGGCATTGTCATAATTTGTCTTTTGTATCCATAGAGGCTCCGTAGATGTTTGTGTGGGTTATGTACGGGTGTTGGATGGGTCAATGAACTGTGTAGTAATCCTAAGCTCTAGTTCTTCTAAGCTATAATTGTATGAAATCTTGAAAACTTATCCATGGTTTAAGGTTTGTGACATGAAAATGAATTAACAATGTGAATGTTTGATTTTGCTATTGTCTAAATAAAAGAAAACATGGTTTCCTTAATCGTATTGAGTTGGGTAGGAAGTATTAATAAGGCTTGCTCAATTGGGTTCACTCGATTTAGCGCCGGTCGCGCCTCCCGAGGTTGGGGTGTGACAAGGACCGCACTCATGACCACATCGGATACGGCTAGGTAAATGAGGAGACGTTGCCCAGGTTCTGCCTTAGCGAGCAGTAGGGGTGAAGATAGGTATGCCTTTAATTCTTTCAAGGCTTCAACGCACTCGGAGTTCCATTGGAGTCCATTGTTTTTCTTGAGTACTGTCACGACCCGAATTTTCCACCCTCGGGAGTCGTGATGGCGCCTACTAATAGGAGCTAGGCAAGCCAATTAATTTAACATTCTCTCAACATCATTAACAGTATAAAGAAGAACGAGGCAATTAACATAAAAGCGGAAGTCTCGAAACATAAATAGCTGAAACCAAGTGCGGAAATTCAAATACACCTCTACCCAGATCTGGTGTCACTAAACTCACGAACTTCTATTGAATGCTAAAAACAACGTCTGAATAAGAATACAGTACTGTCTGATCCGATACAAGGGAAATCAAACGAAAGACAGAGATAAGAGAGACTCCGGGCCATGCGGACGCCAGCAAGCTACCTCGAAAATCTCCTGACTGAAGTAAGCTCCCAACGCAAGCTCCTACTGCTGACCAAAGGCTCCTGCTCCGATACTATGATCTGTGCAAAAAGCACAGAAGTATAGCATCAGCACAACCGATCTCATGTGCTGGTAAGTGCCTGGCCTAACCCCGGCGAAGTAGTGACGAGGCTAGACAGGACCTACCAAAAATAACCTGTGCAGGTATATATATACAAAGGCAACAGTAATAACAACAGAGAATATCGACTAAAAAGGGGAAGGGGCATGCTCGGGGAAAATACAGCAAATACAGATCAACGGATATAACGACGAAACTATCTCAATACCATAGCTCATATATAAGTGGTCGGCGTGCCACACGATCCCATTTCTTAATTCATAAGTGGACGGCGTGCCGCACGATCCCATTTCATAATATATAAGTGGTCGGCGTGCCACACGATCCCATTTCATAATATATAAGTGGACGGCGTGCCACACGATCCCATATTATAGTATATAAGTGGACGGCGTGCCACACGATCCCATATTATAGTTCAAAATATCTGACTTTGTAAAGAAGGCCCCATTAGGGAAATTTGACAACATAACACTTTAACCCGGCAAGGGTACAACTAACAGCCCAAATATCCCGGCAAGGGAGAGTACATAATAATAGCCTACACGTCCCGGCAAGGGAATAATCACAACACCTCCTCTTTTAACTCACTTCTTTCTCAATTATCACATTCTTGTTCGAGCCAACGCTCCAAAATATACCAACCACGATTCTTCCTCAACCGCTCACATTATATGAAGTTTATCAATTAAACAAGGAAGTTATGTCACATCATTCGAGTTAAAAGCAATTAAGACCCACGGTCATGTTAGACTCCGGTGCATAGACAACCGTCACCATGCCTATACACCATACTCCACATTTAGCAAGTAGCAAATAACATCCTAATCCTATTCCCTCAAGCCAAAGTTAGAACAAACACTTACCTCGGTCCAAAGAATAGCAATCAATCCTCAAATACCGCCTTTCCTCTACAATCCGACTCCGAAACAATGGTATCTAGGCATAATTAATTCGATAATATCAATTAGGGCTCAACAACATCATCCCATAGCCTAGAAATGAGTTTTCTAGCATTCTTCCAAAAATACCAAAATTCGACACCGGGCCCACATGATCCAAACACGAGGCTCGGACCAAAAATCCAATCACCCACTAATCCCACGAGTTCAAATATATAATTTATTTCAAGATTCGACCCCAAATAGAGGTTGAATCACCCAAAATCCCCAAAGCCCTAACCCTACCCAAAACCCCCATTTTCTACTTTGATTTCAAGGTTTAGGGCTAGGAATTAAGTAATTAATAGAGGAAATTGAAGAAAACAAGTTGAACAATGCTTACCCAAGAAATTTTGATGAAAGGGAGCTTCAATGGACGCCTAAGTGCTTGGAGAAGAAAGGANTACCTCAAAGCCTTGAAATCCACTTAATCCTCAACTATTGCTTTACCTCGCGGTTCCACTCCAATTCGCTCGAATCTAATCACAAATTGACTCAATTACTTTAATAAACATTATATGAATAAATTTGAATGCATAAAATCGAGTTTCCCAAGTTTTTCCCAAAAATTCTAAAATCGCCCCGGGCCACGTGGTCAAAACTCGAGGTTCGAACCAAAATCTGGTTACCCTTCCCCCACGAGTTCAAATATATAATTTGTTTTGAAATCAGACCTCAAATCGAGGTCCAACTCCCCAATTTATAGAAAATCTAGGTTCTACCCAAAAATTCCAATTTCTCCCATGAAAATCTTTGATTTCAAGTGGAAAACATGTTTAATGATGTTAAAGATTGAAATAATTGAGTAAAAATCAACTTACAAGTGATTTGGGATGAAGTTTGCTCTTGAAAATCGCCTATGGTGTTTTGGGTTTGAAAGAATGGTGAAAAGTGATGAAAATTTCGACAAAGTATAAAATTTGCTGGGCCGCGGGTATGGGAAATGCGAAGCTGGGTTCGCAATTGCGAACCCAGCAGGTCTGGGAATTGCGAGATTTTAGTTCGCATTTGCGAACACTGGGCCTCAATGCAGACTTCGCATTTGCGAAGTAATGATCGCATTTGCGATCTGGGCCCCCTTCGCATTTGCGAAAGATTGATCGCATTTGCAACAGTGCCCCATTTTCCCAAACTTCGCAATTGCGAAGCAGTGCTCGCATTTGCGAGCTCGCAATTGCGAGTCTTCCCTTCGCATTTGCGAAAATTGCAGAAGCCAGCATACCAGATTTTTAAAACATGAGAAATGCAATCCGATGCCTATCCAAAACTCACCCGAGCCCTCGGGGCTCCAAACCAAACATGCACACGACCTCAAGAACATCCTACGGACTTACTCGCGCGATCAAATCGCCAAAATAACATCATTTACATAGAATCAAGCCTCAAGGCACATGATTTTTCATTATAACTTCATAAACTTCAAACTTTAGATATTTAGGTCCGAAACACGTCAAATGACGTCCGATTTCGACCAATCTTCACAGAAAGTGCTTCACACATATTTAAGACTTGTACCGGGCGTCGGAAACAAAATACGAGCCCGATACCATAGTCTTTTAATCAATTTTCATTTTTATTTTCCTTAATAATTTCAGAAAAACAATTTCACAGAAAAATTCATTTCTCGGGCTCTCGACCTCGAAATTCGACTCCGGGCATATGCCCGAGTCCCATTTTTTCTACGGACCCTCCGGGACCGCCAAATCACGGGTCCGGGTCCGTTTACCAAAAATGTTGACCAAAGTCAACTTTAGCAATATTAATATCAAAATTCTTCAAATTTTTCACAAAGTTCACATATTTCAACATAAAAGCTTTCCGGCTTCGCGCCCGGACTGCACACGCAAATCGAGGCAACTAAAAGCGAGGTTTTTAGGGCCTCGGAAGCACGGAAAAGAGATAAATCTGGTGATGACCCTTTGGGTCGTCACAAGTACGCCGAAAAATTTATGGCATCTGTCGGAGGACCGTGAGATGAATCTCGACAGGGCGGCTATGCGTCTGATCAGCTTCTGTACCTGTCTTTTACTGGTTAAGTTCTCTAGTATTCCTTCTATAGCTTTGATTTGGTCGGGGTTGACCTCGATTCCTCGTTGTGATACCAAGAAGCCAAGGAACTTTCCCGAGGTTACGCCGAAGGCACACTTTTCGGGGCTCAATTTTATACCGTATTGTCTGAGTATGTCGAAGGCCTCTTCAAGTGGTCGATGTTGTCACACCTTCTTTTTCCCAAAGAGGATAGGGAGTTTTTTCAATTAAAGTGACATTAATCGAAATGAGATTATTTATTTAATTGGAGTCACTACTTTTATGGTGTCCCAAGTTACCGGTTTATTTTAAATCCCAAATCGAGGAAATTTGACTCAGTTCTAAAGTCTGCGAAACCAAAAGACCGGGTAAAGAATTCTGTTAACCCGGGAGAAGGTGTTAGGCATTCCCGAGTTCCGTGGTTTTAGCACGATCGCTTTAAACACACCTGGATTAATTAAATTGTTTAACTACGTATTTTTAGCACCTACGTACATTTACATTTTACCGCTTTTAAATTGCTTGATTATTCGTAATTATGGAATTATTTCTAAATGAGTCACACGTACGTGTACTCGTTTTGTTTGGTGTGCCAATGTTATGTCACGCCTACGTGTACACAACTAATAACACTTTATTATTAACTAAGATTGTTTCGCCCAAAGTTGCGCTAACGCATACCCTGGTTTTAGTTTTGAAAATCGTAACTATGTCACACGAACATGTACATAATCATGATTTAGTTATTAATACGCGACAATTTCATGCCAAGAATTCAACAAAAAATAAAATGATTCAACTCAAGAGGTGGCCTAGACATGCCATAAACCACCTTTGGTAGACTAGAAAACCCGAATAGTGACAAGTTAACCTCGAGACAAACATGATGGATTCATCTTACTTGAGGATTGTAAGGCCAGCTGAAAACTTTAATTCATATAATATGTGTTTGAGCTATAAAAAGAAAAGCGAGCAAACATATGGATAATTTCAGCTTTAAGAGATTTCTAATGGCAGAGAATCACATGAATATTCATCCCCTATTTGACTAAAATCAAACACGATCCTAGTGTTCGTATATCAAAATTCTTTGCCGTTCAGATGCAAATTCAGCAAAAAATAGATTCACTCAATCCTAAAGATCTGTTAAATAAGACTAAATGAAATGCCAAAAACAGAGCAGTGAACAAACCCCAAGGAAATTAAACAAATCTCAACTGTCATTTACCCATAGTTCTGTTGGTAAGTGTTTCAAAGCAGAATACCAACTACCCCATCTTAGAATGACTCTTCTATGGCTTGATTCACCATAAGCAAATTAGAGAAAATCTAATAGTAAAGAAGCGAACCTGAGAAAGGCAAGTTTTCGATTAATAAAGAGATTCCAGTAATTACACGAACAAAAGAAAACCACAACTTCGACCAAACCTGTAATGGTAGTCAAACTCGATTTGAAACCACGAACTGCAATTCCGAACCTCGACGGACAATGACGAACTCAAACCAACCACAGCTTAGACTCCATTTTTGAAGCAAAATTCAGAACTAAGATGAAGCATAATATTTTTTTTGACGGACAGTGACACAGACACAGAAGTATTCCAACTCTTTGTCATTCTCAATAGTGTCTTTTTCTCTGTTACCCAATTCAAGCATAAATCAATTTTCTAAGATCTGGCCAAAAAATCCGCATGCATTTCATGTCACTAGAACTAGTGGCAAAATAACTTAGCATGTAATGACACAAAAGGACAAACTGTATTTCATTCAGTAAATGATGGAAGGGTTTGACAATAAGAAAAACAACCTAAAATCTGAATTACAACCTTGAAATAACCCAGACACTAAAATAGCAACAGAAAAAACAGATAAGACTCACACGGACAAAATAAAGGGATAGAAGAGTTTGACTCAATAAAATAAATAAAATCTGGATCACAACCTAAAATAACCTAGATAACAGAAAAACATCAAAGCAAGCTACCAAGATTCTTTCTTATAGAGGAGGGAATGACTTTTCAATTGCTAAAACTTGACATTTAGCCACCAATTTGCTCATCAGAATCATCAGGGCCTTCTCCAATTTCAATCAATTTTTCCTCGATCATCCTTTCTATTTCTCTTTTCAAATCCCGACAGCTTTCAACATCGTGCCCCTGGGTATTGGAATGGTATTTACACCTTTAAGAAAGGTCAAAGCTTCTTGCACGTGGGTCCATATAATTTGGAGGAATAGGTGCAATCATGTCATAATGCTTTAATTTCTCAAACAAGCTTGCATAGGACTCTCCTATTGGTGTAAAATTATCTTTCGACCTTTGTTCCCCATTATACCCCTAGCTTGGATGTGGGTTATAGGGCACTTGAAAATTTTGAGGAGGCTGGTGGAGATTTTGTGATGCTCGTGCTCGCTTTCTAGGGTGTTTTGGTGGCTAGACAACATACTGAGGTGGATCAACAGAGCATTGTGGGTTCTGAGGTTGATAGTAGTGCTCAAGGGAATCATCGAAAACCTGATGAGGCTGCTCATACCTTCGAAGTGTTCTCCTAGGACCTCTTCTCGACCCTGATGTCATCATGGTTTCTTCATCCTTCTCATTCATGTCACTAAAATTATCAGATTCAATTTGGACAGCCTGAATTGCGGCTTTGAGAACTGCTTGACTTAAATTATGCCTGTCTTAAGGCCATTCTCAATCATTTCCCCAATTTTGATTGCTTCTGAGAAGGATTTGCCCACTGTGGACATCATGTTTTGAAAATAATCTGGCTCTTGAGCTTGAAGGAAGACAATGATTAGCTCGTGTTCATCCATGGGTCGCTTAACGCTAGCCGCTTGCTCTATCCATTTAATGGCATATTCCCTGAAACTTTCAGTTGGTTTCTTCTTAAGGTTTGAAAGGGAATTGCGGTCTGGGCCGATGTCGATGTTGTATTGGAATTGTCTGACAAAGGCCCGGGCCATATCATCCCAGACATTCCAGCGAGAGGTGTCTTGATCCATGAACCATTCGAAGGCTACTCCCGTAAGGCTTTCCCCAAAATAAGCCATCACTAATTCTTCCTTTCCTCCCGCACCTCTTAGTTGATGGAAATACCTTTTCAGGTGGGCTATGGGGTCTCCATATCCATCATACTTTTCAAATTTCGGAGTCTTGAAACCAAGTGGAAAACGAACATCGGGGAACATACATAGATCCTTGAAGGCAATACTCTTCTGACCTGCCAACCCTTACATGTTGTTCAACTGTTGTTCTAAGCTTTCCACTCTTTGGGTCATTTCTTCCTGTGCCATCTTTTGGGCAGGCTTCTCAATCTTTGCAGGAAGATCAAATAGGTACGAGTGGTACTCAGGAGAGTCGTATTGTTCTTTCTAGGTAGAAAATTGTGACTCATGAGTTTTCCTCTGCACCACCTAGGCTGTGGGATGGTGAAAACGGGCATAACAGTAATGGTTGTCTGATTGGTTGTCAATGGAACACTTTAGGAGCGCTCCGCAGTCGTACAGTTGGGATAAAGACTGAACCCAGGTGGATATGATTGATCAGATAATGAGACTTGAGTGTTAGTAGTCAAGATGGGTGTGAATTTAGGAAACCAGGACTAGATAAGGGCGGTCCTTGTCCATTGGCCCATGCTTGACACAATTCAGCCATTTACTGTTTCAGTATTCTATTTTCCTCAATCACATTTGACTTTTGTTGAACCCTCTGACCCTGAGTCTCTTGAGCACTAGTAACAGCTTCGATGTCAGTTGTCATTGGCATTTTCCCCTTGAATCTTATGAATTATTGTCACGAACCCAGTTCGCCCTCCGTGAACTGTCGTGATGGCACCTAGTCTCTACGACTAGGTAAGCCTAACAAGTGCGCAAAAAAAATCGAAACTTGCGGAAGTATAAATCAAAAACCAAAATAACTAAAGGAACGGTATATAGAATGCCGCTCGGTAAATACAGCACAATATCTCAAACTTCTACATTACTATCCCAAAACCGGAAAACTCACGGGAACACAAGCTGAGAGAAATATAGTAAAAATGCTCTAACTCCGGAATGTCTACATCAACAGTATGATAGAAGGGCTAATACTACAAGATAGAATAAAGATGGAGACTCTTCGGTCTGCGGACGCGGCAGATGTACCTCGAAGTCTCCAAATGCTCTCCCTGCCTCAAGGATGGTAAGCCTGTGCAGAAGTACCTGGATCTGCACATGAAAAACATGTGCAGAAAGGACTTGGGTACACCACAGCGGTACTCAGTAAGTGCCAAGCCTAACCTCGGTTGGGTAGTGACGAGGAAGGTCAAGGCCCTACTGAGGTTAAATAAGCTACAGGTTTAACAGTGAGAAATGACAGTGTTATCAAAGAACACAAGATATAGAGGACAACAACAACTATTACAAAGGCAAGAAAAACACAGTAAGAGACATAACTCAATTCCGAGATAACAACCGGGGATCTCCCAGGATACCGTCCTGTAGTCCCCAAATATTAATAACATATCCAGTGGATCTCCTGGGTGCAGTCCCGTAGTCCAACTCATAAATGTGCAGGGGGATCTCCCGGAATGCAATTCCATAGTCCCAAAGTAAACATACAGGGGACCTCCCAGGATACCGTCCCTTAGTCCCAAAATAAAGTGTAGGGGGATCTCCCGGAATACCGTTCCGTATTCCCAAAGTAAATACACAGCAACAACAAGAATTCAATCCAATCAATTTCATATCAAAGTGAAGCAGGTAATCCTAACCTAGCATGATTCACGTAGTACAATTAAGGCAATTAAGACAGATAGAGCAATGTAGTCAAGTAGACATGTTTCTCTAAGCTACAGCAGGTTTAATATCCAAACAGTATAAGCAAGGAAAGGAGGAACACAATTCAAGGCTATTTTTAAAGAAAAACTAGATTTCCAACAACTAGCACAAGTACGCGCTCGTCACCTCACGTACGAGGCATTTCAATTACCACAATATCAATCCTAAGGGGAAAAGTCCCCCTAGACAAGCCACTTACCTCGAACCAGCTCAAAATCAACTAGAAACCACGCTCTTGCCACGAGTATCCGACTCCAAATGGCCCAAATCTATTAAATTCCATTTCATAATGTAAATAATACTTCAAGAAATTGATTCTACAATTAAATTCTAAGCTAATACGTGAAATTAATGTAAAATAACCAAAATGCCCCTCGGTCCCACGTCTCGAAATCGGGTGAAATTTATATTTTCAGAATCTTCACACTCACACGAGTCTATTTATATAAAAATATCTCAAATCGGATGAACCCAATCAAAACTCAATAATTCGGTCTATGAAGTTTACCCAAAATTTTCCCAAATTTTCATCCCCAATCCGAATTTAAATGATGAAATTAACTAAATATTGATGGAATATAACTAGAAAGGGTTAAGGAATCGTTACCCGAAGATCTCCTCTTCAAATCCCTCTCAAAATCGCCCTCTCCCAAGCTCCATTTCGATTTTTCAACTTTTGAAACCAAACCCTCAAAATTTCATATTTCTGCCCAGCTATTTCCCTATCTGCGGTCGTGAGACCGCGTCTGCGGTACCGATTCTGCGGAACAAAATGTCACATCTGCGACTTTCATTAAAAAGCCCAGGAGCCGCGTCTGCGGTACTTCGTTCACAGATGCGAAACCGCTTCTGCGGTGAAACTTCCGCATCTACGGAACCTGAAGGAACACCCAAAATCCGCATCTGTGCTTGCCTTGCCGCTTCTGCAGCCCTACACCTACGGAACCCAAACCACAGGTGCGGTTATGACAGACACCAACAATTTTTCTGAAATCTCTAACTTTAAAAGTCTTTCCGAATTCATCCCGAGGCCCCCGGGACCTCAACCAAAAGCACCAATAACACCTAATAACTCATTCAAACATGTACCAATCCTTAAACCACCTAAAACAACATCGGAAACTCGAATTAATCAAGGATTTAGGCGTAAGAACTCCAAATTTCCTAAAAAACGCTTTCGATCAAAAACCTAACCAAACCATGCCCGAATGACTTAAAATTTTGCACACACATCGCAAATGACACGACAGAACTACTGAAACTTCCGGAATTCCATTCTGACCCTCGAATCAAAATCTCACTATCGAACAGGAAAACATCAAAATTCGATCTTTCGGCATTTCAAGCCTAAATTAGCTACGGGCCCCCAAAACACAATCCGACCATGCCCCTAAACCCAAAATCACCTAACGGAGCTAACGGAACCATCAGATTTCCGTTTCGAGGCCATCTTCACACTGTTCTGACTACGGTCAACTTTCCAACACTTAAGCTCTCATTTAGGGACTAAGTGTCCCAAAACTCTCCGAAACTCAAAACCGAACATCCCGGCAAATCAGAATAGCAGAAATAAACTTGGGGAAAGCAGTTAATAGGGGATCGGGGCGTAAATTCCAAAAATGACCGGCCGGGTCGTTACATCCTCCCACACTTAAACATTCGTTCGTCCTCGAACGAGCACAAAGACATACCTGAAGTAGTGAAAAGATGAGGGTATTGGCTGCGCATATCCTGCTCGATCTCCCAGGTCGCCTCCTCTACCGGCTGACCCCGCCACTGAACCTTCACGGACGCAATGTTCTTTGACCTCAGCTTCCTGACCTGTCTGTCCAAAATTGCCACTGGCTCCTCAACATAAGATAGATCCTTCTCCAACTGGACTGAGCTGAAATCCAACACGTGCGACGGATCACCGTGATACCTCCGGAGCATAGAAACATGAAATACCGGATGAACTCCTTCCAAGCTAGGAGGTAAGGCAAGCTCGTTAGCAACCTCCCCAACACGCCTCAATATCTCAAAAGGGCCTATAAACCTCAGACTCAACTTCCCCTTCTTCCCAAATCTCATAACGCCCTTCATAGGCGAAACACGAAGCAGAACTTGCTCTCCAACTATGTAGGAAACATCACGAACCTTCCGATCCGCGTAACTCTTCTGTCTGGACTGGGCTGTACGGAGTCTATCCTGAACCACCTTGACTGTCTCCAAAGCATCCTGAACCAAATCGGTGCCCAATAATCTGGCCTCACCCGGCTCGAACCAACCCATCGAAGATCTACATCGCCTACCATATAAGGCCTCGTACGGTGCCATCTGAATGCTGGACTGATAGCTGTTGTTGTAGGCAAACTCCGCCAATGGCAAGAACTGATCCCAAGAACCTCCTAACTCAATCACACACGCACGGAGCATATCCTCAAGAATCTGAATAGTGCGCTCGGACTGCCCGTCCATCTGAGGGTGAAATGCATAGCTCAACTCCACCCGAGTACCCAACTCCTGTTGTACGGCTATCCAGAACCGCGATGTGAACTGAGTACCTCTATCTGAAATGATGGAAACTGGAATACCATGCAGACGGACAATCTCCCGGATATAAATCTCCGCCAACCGCTCCGAGGAATAGGTAGTACACACAGGGATGAAATGCACGGACTTGGTCAGCCGATCCACAATAACCCAAATGGCATCGAACTTCCTCAAAGTCCGTAGGAGTCCAGATACGAAGTCCATGGTGATCCGCTCCCACTTCCACTCCGGAATCTCTATCTGTTGAAGCAATCCACCCGGTCTCTGGTGCTCATACTTCACCTGCTGACAATTAAGGCATCGAGCTACAAACCCAACTATATCCTTCTTCATCCGCCTCCACTAGTAGTGATGCCTCAAATCCCGATACATCTTCGCGGCACCCGGATGAATTGAATACCGCGAACTGTGGGCCTCCTCTAGAATCAGCTCCCGAAGCCCATCGACATTGGGTACATAAACCCGACCCTGCATCTTCAATACTCTGTCCTCGCCAATGGTCACATCTCTGGCATCACCATGCTGAACCTTGTCCTTAAGGACAAGCAAATGAGGGTCATCATACTGCCGCTCCGTGATACGATCAAATAAGGAAGACCGAGAAACCACGCAAGCTAGAACCTGGCTGGTCTCCGAAAGATCTAATCTCACAAACTGGCTGGCTAAGGCCTGAACATCCATCGCCATAGGCCTCTCCGACGCTGGTAAATATGCCAAACTCCCCAAACTCTCCGCCCGGCGGCTCAAAGCATCGGCCACCATATTGGCCTTACCCGGGTGATAAAAAATGGTGATGTCATAATCCTTCAGCAGCTCTAGCCATCTCCTCTGACGCAAATTAAGGTCCTTCTGCTTGAACAGATGCTGCAAACTCCGGTGATCAGTATATATCTGACAAGGCACACCATACAAGTAATCACGCCAGATCTTCAAGGCATGAACAATGGCAGCTAACTCAAGATCATGGATAAGATAATTCTTCGCATGTATCTTTAACTGTCTGGACGCATAGGCAATCACCCTACCGTCCTGCATCAATACCGCTCCAAGGCCAACTCTCGAGGCATCACAATAGACAGTATAAGACCCCGAACCGGTAGGCAATATCAAAACTGGGGTTATAGTCAGGGCTGTCTTGAGCTTCTGAAAGCTCTCCTCGCACTCTTCCGTCCACTGGAACGGAGCACCCTTCTGGGTCAGTCTGGTCATAGGTGCTGCAATATATGAAAACCCCTGAACAAATCGACCGTAATAACCCGACAAGCCAAGAAAACTACGGATCTCTGTAGCTGAGGATGGTCTGGGCCAACTCTGCACGGCCTCCACTTTCTTTGGATCCACTTGAATACCCTCTCTCGAGACCACATGACCCAAGAACGCCACGAAATCTAGCCAAAATTCACATTTTGAGAACTTGGCATACAGCTTCTTCTCTCTCAAGGCCTGGAGCACTGTCCTCAGGTGCTGCTCATGATCTTCCCGGAATATACCAGAATGTCATCAATGAAAACGATCACGAATGAATCAAGATATGGCCGGAAAACACTATGCATCAAATGCATGAAGGCTGTTGGGGCATTAGTCAGCCCAAAAGACATAACAAGGAATTCGTAATGACCATATCGAGACCTAAAGGTAGTCTTCGGGATATCTGGCTCCCGAATCTTCAACTGATGATAGCCTGAACGCAAGTCAATCTTAGAAAACACACAAGCACCCTGCAAGTGGTCAAACAGGTCATCAATACGAGGCAAGGGGTAGCGGTTCTTCACTGTCACCTTATTCAACTGGCGGTAATCAATACACCTGTGCATAGAACCATCATTCTTTTTCACAAATAACATAAGAGCACCCCAAGGTGATACACTAGGCCGAATGAAACCCTTATCAAGTAATTCCTGCAATTGCTCCTTCAACTCCTTCAACTCAGGAGGAGCCATACGATACGGAGGGATAGAAATGGGCTGAGTGCCCGGCAACAGATCAATGCCAAAATCAATGTCTGTATCGGGTGGCATGCCCAGAAGATCAGCTAGAAACACATCAGGGAAATCCCGTACTACTGAGACTGAATCAACAAAAGGAGTATCCATACTGGCATCTCTCACATAAGCTAAGTACGCATCACAACCTTTCTCAACCATAGGCTGCGCCTTATGGAAAGAAATAACTCTACTGGGAGTGTGACCTAAAGCACCCCTCCACTCAACACGCGATATACCTGGCATGGCCAGTGTCGCGGTTTTGGAGTGACAATCAAGAATAGCATAATGGGTGGACAACCAGTCCATGCTGAAGATAATATCAAAATCAACCATGCTGAGCAACAATAAGTCGGCTCTGGTCTCAAAACCACCAAGAATAACCAAGCATGACCGGTAAACGCGATCCACAACAAGAGAATCTCCCACAGGAGTAGAAACATAAACTGGGGAACTCAAAGAATCCCGAGGTACACCCAAATGTGGAGCAAAATAAGAAGACACATAAGAATAAGTGGAGCCTGGATCGAATCGAACCGATGCATCTCTATGACAGACAAAGATAGTACATGTAATAACAGAATCGGAGGTGACAACCTCAGTACGGGCTGGAAGAGCATAATATCTGGCCTGGCCTCCCCCTCGAGGGCGACCTCTACCTCCCCGACCTCCACCCCTGGCTAGCTGGGCCGGTGGGGTAGCAACTGGCGCTGGGACCATAGCCTGAGAGCTCTGCGGGGCCTGCTGTGTCTGAGGAGTCTGCGGAGGTGCACCCCTCCTGAGTCTGGGGAAATCCCTCACCATATGGCGTGTGTCACCACACTCAAAACAAGCTCTGGGAGGACATGGCGGCTATGACTGGCTCGGGCCAGGCCTGCTGGACTGACCACTGGAAGCACCCCGTGCAGGAGGCGCACTAGATACTGGAGGTGCATAATAAGGCTCCTGAGGCCTATGTGGGGCTGGAACACCACTGGCTGCTGGAAGAGCTGAATGAACGGGGCGACCCATATGACCCCTACCATGACGACCGGCAGCTGGGGCACGGGCACCAGAATAGACTCTCGAGACCTCTTGTCCTCCCTCTCCTCTCTATCCCTAGCATGCATACCCTCAATCCTCCTAGCAATGCTCACCACTTGCTGATAAGATATATCCATCTCTAACTCATGAGTCATGCTAGATCTGAAGCTGGGGATAAGCCCCTCAATGAACCGGTGAACCTTCTCGCGAGCCGTAGAAACCAAAGCTGGTGCATGTCTAGCCAAGTCAATGTAACAGACAGCATAATCTGAGACACTCATAGTACCCTGGCGCAAATGCTCAAACTCTGCGCGCCAGGCATCCTTAAGACTCTGGGGAACATACTCCCTCGTGAACATATCTGAAAACTGAGTCCAAGTCAGGGAAGTTGCCTCATCCGGACTGTCTAACTCATAAGCATGCCACCACTGATAGGCGGCTCCTCGAAGCTGGAAAGTAGTGAAGGAAACCCCGCTCGATCCTGATATGCCCATAGTGCGGAGAATACGGTAGCACTCCTCCAAAAATCCCAAGTCATCCTATGATGCTAACCCACTGAATACAGGAAGATCATATTTCTTGAACCTCTCAAGTCTCCGCTGCTCATCCTCTGAAGCCGCTGCCCGGTCCTCGGGCTGAACTGGCATTGTAGGCGGCGCAGGAATAACCCCTGGAACCTGATCAATATGCACTCGCTGCTCGGGAGTGCGGGCGGCGGGAGTCTATGCTCCTCCCGCGGCCTGGGATGTGGCTGCAGCAAGGGGAAGCAACCCTTCCTGAGCCAAAGTGGTGTACATGCTCATAAACTGTGCCAAAGTCTCCTGGAGTGCTGGAGCAGTAGTGGCAGATGTATCAGGTGTCTGGACTCCGGTTGGTACTGCTGGTGGTACCTCGGCGGCAGCTCGCGCGGGTGCTCTGGCTGCACCACGAGCGCGTCCTCGGCCTCTACCCCGGCCCCGGCCTCTAACGGCTCCAGTAGGGGGCGCGAGTGCCTGATTGTCTAGAGTAGCACGTGTCCTCACCATCTGTGAGAGAGTAGAAAGACAGAAGTTTAGTTGTGATGTCAAAAATCTTGCACGACAAGGAAATCAAATGAAGTGGAATTTTCCTAACAGTAACATAGCCTCTCGTAGATAAGTACAGACATCTCCGTACCGATTAGTGAGACTCTAATAAACCGGCCTGTGCTCCCTGACTCCTATGAACCTAGAGTTGTGATAACAACTTGTCACGACCCGAGTTCGCCCTCCGTGAACTGTCGTGAAGGCACCTAGTCTCTACGACTAGGTAAGCCTAACAAGTGCGGAAAATAAATCAAAACTTGCGGAAGTATAAATCAAAAACCAAAATAACTAAAGGAACGGTATATAGAATGCCGCTCGGCAAATACAGCACAATATCTCAAACTTCTACATCACTATCCCAAAACCCGGAAACTCACGGGAACACAAGCTGAGAGAAATATAGTAAAAATGCTCTAACTCCGGAATATCTACATCAACAGTATGATAGAAGGGATAATACTACAAGATAGAATAAAGATGGAGACTCTTCGGTCTGCAGACGCGGCAGATGTACCTCGAAGTCTCCAAAAGCTCTCCCTGCCTCAAGGATGGTAAGCTTGTGCAGAAGTACCTGGATCTGCACATGAAAAACATGCGCAGAAAGGGCATGAGTACACCACAGCGGTACTCAGTAAGTGTCAAGCCTAACCTCGGTTGGGTAGTGACGAGGAAGGTCAGGGCCCTACTGAGGTTAAATAAGATACAGGTTTAACAGTGAGAAATGACAGTGTTATCAAAGAACACAAGATATAGAGGACAACAACAACTATTACAAAGGCAAGTAAAACACAGTAAGAGACATAACTCAGTTCCGAGAAAACAACTGGGATCTACCAGGATACCGTCCTGTAGTCCCCAAATATAAATAACATATCCAGTGGATCTCCCGGGTGCAGTCCCGTAGTCCAACTCATAAATGTGCAGGGGGATCTCCCGGAATGCAATTCTGTAGTCCCAAAGTAAACATACAGGGGAGCTCCCGGGATACCGTCCCGTAGTCCCAGAATAAAGTGCAGGGGGATCTCCCGGAATACCGTTCCGTAGTCCCAAAGTAAATACACAGCAACAACAAGAATTTAATCCAATCAATTTCATATCAAAGTGAAGCAGGTAATCCTAATCTAGCATGATTCACGTAGTACAATTAAGGCAGTTAAGACAGATAGAGCAATTTAGTCAAGTAGACATGTTTCTCTAAGCTACAGCATGTTTAATATCCAAACAGTATAAGCAAGGAAAGGAGGAACACAATTCAAGGCTATTTTTAAAGAAAAAACGGATTTCCAACAATTAGCGCAAGTACATGCTCGTCACCTCACGTACGAGGCATTTCAATTACCACAATATCAATCCTAAGGGAAAAAGTCCCCCACACAAGGTTAGACAAGCCACTTACCTCGAACCGGCTCAAAATCAACTAGAAACTATGCTCTTGCCACGAGTATCCGACTCCAAATGACCCAAATCTATTAAATTCCATTTCATAATGTAAATAATACTTCAAGAAACTGATTCTACAATTAAATTCTAAGCTAATACGCGAAGTTATGTAAAATGACCAAAACACCCCTCGGGCCCACGTCTCAGAATCGGGTAAAATTTATATTTTCAGAATTCTCACACTCACACGAGTCTATTTATATAAAAATCTCTCAAATCGGATGCCAACAACCCAATCAAAATCCAATAATTCGCTCTATGAAGTTTACCCAAAATTTTTCCCAAATTTTTATCCCCAATCCGAATTTAAATGATGAAATTAACTAAAGATTGATGGAATATAACTAGAAAGGGTTAAAGAATCGTTACCCAAAGATCTCCTCTTCAAATCCCTCTCAAAATCACCCTCTCCCGAGCTCTAATTCGTTTTTTCAACTTTCGAAACCAAACCTTCGAAATTTCATATTTCTGCCCAGCTATTTCCGCATCTGCGGTCATGAGACCGCATCTGCGGTACCGTTTCTGCGGACCAAAATGTCGCATCTGCGACTTTCATTAAAAAGCCCAGGAGCCGCATCTGCGGTACTTCTTTCGCAGATGCGAAACCGCTTCTGCGGTGAAACTTCCGCATCTGCGGAACCTGAAGGAATACCCAAAATTCGCATCTGCGCTTGCCTTGCCGCTTTTGCGGCCTCGCACCTGCGGAACCCAAACCGTAGGTGCGGTTATGACAGACACCAGCAATTTTTCTGAAATCTCTAACCTCAAAAATCTTTCCGAATTCATCCCGAGGCCCCAGGGACCTCAACCAAAAGAACCAATAACACCTAATGCCTCATTCAAACTTGTACCAATCCTTAAACCACCTAAAACAACATCGGAAACTCGAATTAATCAAGGATTTAGGCCTAAGAACTCCAAATTTCCTAAAAGTACGCTTTCGATCAAAAACCTAACCAAACCATGCCCGAATGACCTGAAATTTTACACACACATCCCAAATGACAGGACGGAACTACTGCAACTTTCGAAATTCCATTCCGACCCTCGGATCAAAATCTCACTATCGAACCGGAAACTTCAAAATTCGACCTTTCGGCATTTCAAGCCTAAATTAGCTACGGGCCCCCAAAACACAATCCGACCACGCCCCTAAACCCGAAATCACCTAACGGAGCTAACGGAACCATCGGATTTCCGTTCCGAGGCCGTCTTCACACTGTTCCGACTACGGTCAACTTTCCAACACTTAAGCTCTCATTTAGGGACTAAGTGTCCCAAAACTCTCCGAAACTCAAAATCGAACATCCCGGCAAATCAGAATACCAGAAATAAACTTGGGGAAAGCAATTAATAGGGGATCGGGGCGTAAATTTAAAAAACGACCGGCCGGGTCGTTACAATTATGAATGTGTTGCCAGCTTACCATAAACTGACCACCTCAAACTTTCTTCACAATTCAAAACAAACAACATGATAGAATGTTCATTCTCTTATTTTTTTAAGCTCTTTTTCTTCCTTTTTTTCTCTTTTTTTTTCAAAATCATTAGATCGAACCTGATGTGGGTTGCCTATGTATCATGTAGGAACATGAATCAGATCTTGCGTAGTTCGGCAAGATCAGGAATAAAGCAAATAAACTAACTCTTTCTTTTTCAAATTTCCGAAAGAAAGACTTATATAGAAAAAAGAAAATATTTTTGGATTTTGATTTTTTTGTTTAGAATTTTGGAAAAGAAAGACTTATAAAGAAGAAAGAAAATATTTATTTTTTTATTTCAATTTCTTTTTTTTTCTTTTGGGAATTTCTAAAGAAAAGCTTCTAAAGAATAAAGGAAATAATTTTGGATATTTGGACTTTTATTTTGAATTTATGAAAGAAAGACTTTAAAAGAAGAAAAGAATATTTTTGGATTTTTGTTTCTGATTATATA
>NC_031989.1:93197900-93205598 GCF_001879085.1 Nicotiana attenuata | reverse complement strand
TATATATATATATATATATATATATATATATATATATTTTGGAAAGATACTTCAAAATAAAGAAAACTCGTATTTCGGATTTGATTTTTGATTGATTTTTTTTTGGAGAAAAACTTCTAAAGAAGAAGAAAAAAAAGAAGAAAAAAAGTACATATTAGTTATTTTGATTTCATTTTTTTTTCATATGAAAGACTTCTATAGGGAAAGGAAATATTTTTGGGTTAAAAGTTTTTTCTTTGAAATTCCTAAGGAAAGACTTCTAAAGAAGGATTTAAAGGAAAATATTTTTGAATTTTTAAATATTAGGGGCCGAAACCGATGAGGTTTGCCTACGTATCTCACATCCGGTGAGAATCATACCTGCGTAGTTTGTCAAAAGTGGGGGATATTTTAAAATCGTAATCTATTTTTCAACACCTTTTGTGTAAAACCAGGCACAGTACGATTTTTGAACACAAGGATTTTATGAGCACCAGGTGAATTTTACTCTTATTTTTCTCTCTCATGATTTTTCTTTTTTCTTTTTTCTTTTTTTTCCTATTCTAAGAGCCAGTCAACATACAAACCAGATCAAACAAATGTACAAGTAGCACGTAAGATGCATCAGGATTGTCTTTTTAGTTTCGGGTACACCAGCCCTAGACGGACCCAACCCCTCTGTTGAGTCCCTAAAGTCAAATGCACGTGATGCAAACAAACGTTTTTACTAGGGATCCGGCATGAGACTATTTTATTCTAGGTTTGAATACTGGGTGTATTGTTCTAGACCTGGCTTACCCGAGCGGACAACTCGAGCCGAGGATGGCAACGTACCGGTAACCAAAAGGCCATCCGGCTTTGTAACTTATCCAATCCTCGTTCTAAATTAGGGTATGACACTAACAGAAAAGAAGTCACGCCAGCGTGCACTTCCCAAAAGATTTAGAAGACTCAAATAGAAGAAATGTTTCGTAACAGTTTATACACAGTTCAGACAATATCAAAGCGGTAAAAAGTGACATTTAGCACATTAGGCTCAAACACGTAAAAATGAGATAATAAATAACAGCCAAGTACAACAGTTATTCTAAGCTCGAATTTTGAACCCTGAACTAGAAATTTTGGGTTCTTGTCCCCAGCAGAATCGCCAGAGCTGTCACACCTCCTTTTTCCCGAAGAGAATAGGGAATTTTTCCAATTAAAGTGTTATTAATCGAAATGAGATTATTTATTTATTTAGAGTCGCCACATAGAATAATTTATTGTGTCCCAAGTCACCGGTTTATTTTAAATCAAAAATCGAGGAAATTTGACTCAGTTCTAAAGTTTGCGATACCAGAAGACCGGGTAAGGAATTTTGTTAACCCAGAAGCACGGTCGCTTTAATCACATCTGGCTTAATTAAATTATCTAATTACGTATTTTAAGCACCTACGTACATTTTACATTTTACCGCTTTTAAATTGCTTGATTATTCGTAATTATGGAATTATCTTGAAATGAGTCACGCGTACGTGTACTCATTTTGTTTGGTGTGCCAAAGTTTTGTCACGCGTACGTGTACACAACTAATAACACTTTATTATTAATTAAGATTGCTTCGCCCAAAGTTGCGCGAACGCATACCCTGGTTTTAATTTTGAAAATCGTAACTATGTCACGCGAACATGTACATAATCACGATAATTTATTTATTAATACGTACCCATTATACCAAGAATTCAACAAAAAATAAAAATGATTCTAACTCAAGAGTGTCCTAAACATTCCATAAACCACCTTTGGTAGACTAGAAAACCCAAATAGTGACAGGTTAACCTCGAGACAAACATGATGGATTCATCTTACTTGAGGATTGTAAAGGCCAGTTGATAACTTTAATTTACATAATCCGTGTTTGAGCTATAAAAAGAAAAGCGAGCAAACATATGGATAATTTCAGTTTTAAGAGATTTCTAATGGCAGAGAATCATATGAATATTCATCCCTGTTTGACTAAAATCAAACACGATCCTAGTGTTTGTCTATCAAAATTCTTTGCCGTTTAGATGCAAATTCAGCACAAAATAGATTCACTCGATCCTAAAGTGTCACGACCCAATTTAACTACAGGTCGTGATGGCGCCCAACACCGTTGTCAGGCAAGCTAACTCTACATATTAGTGAATTTTCGTTTTACTTTACCAAAACAGTTCAGACAGTTTGTTCATTTGAATCATAAATAAATGATAATCAGCTATGTAAGATGATAATTTTACAAACCAAAAGAATAGTCTACTAATGTGTGTGCCAAGACCTGGTGTCACAAGTATATGGGCATCTAGTAGAATACACACAAGAATAAATCTATCCTAATGTCTGAACTAGAATTGACAGTCAAAAGTACAGAGAGACTCCATCACGCTGTTGAACGGTGTAAGAGAGGGGCAGCTCACCGTGGAATCTCGGGACTCTATCAAGAATGCGCACCAGACTGATAGCCAGATGTACCTCCCTCAGATCCTGTACAATTAAGTACATAAGTGTAGTATGAGTACATAAACAACATGTACCCAGTAAGTATCCAGTCTAACCTCGAAGAAGTAGTAACGAGGGGTCGACATGACACTTACTAAGGTCAATAACAGCAATGTTTTAAGATTTCACTAAGCATGGATAGGCGAAATAACAAGCTCAGAGTTTACACAGATCAATATATATATATATATATATATATATATATATATATATATATATATATATATATATATATATATATATATCAATTCCAGTCATGTCTATATGATTTCAATTCAAGGCATTTATCAGAGTAAGTTATGAATAAGATTTCACATAGATGTCATGTGCACAGTATGCCGAGGTCGTACGGCCCGGTACAACATAAAAGGAAATGTGCACTGCCAAAGGGTCGAATGGCGCGAACCATAGATGCATCTATTTCTACCAGGCGATCGGCCCGATCCACAAATATCAATTATCATCAAGAAGGCGCATAAGGCGCATTCATAGTCAAATAAATTCATACAAGTTGTCAAGTAAGTGCATACGTTCTTATATCTTTATTTCCAACCCCTAACATGTCCTAAGTGATCTCATTAACGTAAAAGGATATAGACATTTGCAAATATAGCATGATACGGGTCCTAAACTACCCGGACAATTAACATAATAGTAGATACGCACGGACTCTCGTCACCTCGCGCATACGTAACCCCCGCAATTAGCAACACATGATTAATTAACTCACCTATGGGGACAATTCCCTCTTACAAGGTTAGAAAGGAGACTCACCTCGCTCCAAAGCGTACTCCCAATATCAAAAACGTGCTCAAACCCTCAATTTGGAGCCGAACGATCCAAAACTAATTAAACGAGGTAGGAACTAGTCAATACAAGCTCAAGATTTCGCATTTTAACTACTAAGGTGATTTCCCAACCCAAATCACAGGTTTCCTAAAATCCGACCCAGGGCCCACGTGCCCAAATTCCAAAAAATTTCGAAGAAAGTTGTTCTCTATAACCTAAGGATCAATAATATATGATTTCTACTTCATTCCATAACAAATTTCGTGACTAAATCAAATTTTTATCAAAACCCTAGGTTTTGCTCTAACCCCATGATTTTTCCCTAATCTTTGTGTGTTAATCTACCCAAGACTCAAGTATTAAATTCAAAATAAGTAGGATGAACTTACCTCAAGATGCTAGGTGGAATTTCTCTCTTTGAAAACTCCCAAATCGCCCAAACAATGGTGGAAATGTGTCAAAAATGACACACTCCTGTATTAAATGAAGACACTGCCTTCAGAGATTTTTGCACCTGCGGTTAGGGGACCGCATCTACAGTCTCGCTTCTGTGAGAGGGGGTCCGCATCTGCGGAACTGGGCCAAGCGGGCTGGGATCGCTTCTGCGATCTTTAGGCCGCTCCTGCGGAGCCGCTTCTGCGGAGAAGGAGCCGCATCTGCGGTTCCTGGGCTTCTCCCTCTCGGCCGCACCTGCAATAGATTGACCGCACCTGCGGCTGAGCAACCGCAGGTGCGGTTATGACAAATAACTGGAGCTTCATCTCCTTTCCATTTTTTCCAACTTCACTCGAGCCTCGTCCGATTGACGCTCGGGGCTTTCGGGCCCCACCCGAACATATCGACAAGTTTGAAATCATAAAACGGACTTGCTCGAACCCTCGGTACGCCGAAACAACACTAAATCTAAGAATCACCCCCTAAAACCAATTGAATCAAACTTATGAACTTCAAGTTCTTCAAATTACTTCCAACGCAACGAAACATACTTATACTACTCGGATTGACACCAAATTTTGCGTGCAAGTCTTAAATGGCAATACGGAACTATTCTCGATCTCAGAACTCCGTTCGGACCTCGGTAACACAAAAACCCGCTCCAAACCAAATATTTAAGAACTTCAAAATACTTAAGGAATCAACTTTCACTATTAGGCACCAAAACGCTCCCGAATCATCCAAAACCCGATCCGGACGTACGCCCAAGTCCGAAATCATCATACGAACCTGTTGGAATCTTCGAATCCGGATTTTGAGGTCGTTTACTCAAAACGTTGACCGAAGTCAAACTTGGCCTTTTAAGCCAACCTTAACGAACCAAGTGTTCCGATTTCAACCCAAACTCTTCCAAATCCCGAACCAGCCATTCCCGCAAGTCATATATCAATGAAAGCAAGTACGGGAAGTCTTATTTAAGAGAACGGGGTTCTAAAAAGCAAAAAGATCAGTCGGGTCATTACATTAAAATGAAGAAGCAGAATAGTTTTTAAACGTAGAGTGACAGACGTTTTCTTTATGCGTTTTTCCTAATTCTTTTCCCTCACTGTTCTGTCCCCTCTATCCTCAATTCATGCTCCAGCGAAAATAGCTCCGTGATGATTTTCGAAGAAATTCAATAAAGACTTTTAACGTGTATACATACAGACACGTGTATGTATAGAGGATTGTGAAATTGTTGCTCTCTGCTATTAAGTGCAACGTATACTTCTTTCCCTTTCTTCACTCTCAGTGTGTGTGTAAGTTGAAGAAAGATGATGATCAAATCAAAAAAGGGGCCGCCGTTCTTGTGCTCCCGGGGTGGGCGGTTGGCTCCGAGAATCTATCTATATAAAATAGAAAAGGCAAAATAATATTAGAATGTCAAGTGGCATAATCACAATTCAACAAGTATTAACTTTTAGGACAAACTTCAAATACATTTGAAAATTTAAAAATAATTTAAGATAGAAAGTAATTTGAATTTTTGAACCTTCTTAGTTAACTACAACATGGACTCCCACGTTGGATTCAAACTCTATTTGGGCACTTTTTAAAAATTATTTACTAAACCTTAAAATTAAAAAAAAATATTACTCCAAGTCTAAATCATTAAATTTACTTTTTCAGACATTGCGAGAATGTAGTGAAATACTTTTTAAAAATTAATTTACATATTTGATATTGTACTTTTTTAAATTATTTATTAAACCTGAAAATTTAAGAACATAATAATTACTCCAAATCTATACTTTCTTAGACGTTGCGAGAATGTAGTGAAATAGTTTTAAAAAATTATTGTACATATTTGATACTGTATCTTATCATCTAAAAGACAACACGATAATAAGCTTAATAGCTTGTTTGGGGTGTGTGTTCATTTTCCTTTAAAAAAATTTATTTTGTATTACCTCAAAATCTCCCACGTTTATAAATGTTCCACGTTTGTTGGAAATGGGAGAAATTTATTCGTTCAATTACTTTATTTTTTATAAAACTTGGCAATTACGAATAAATAAAAACTTTCTTCCATTGTTGGAATCGGCAATTTTTACAATTTATTACGAAGAAAAAGGAGAAAATTTATATATTATTAAAATGAGAGGAAAAGCCTTCACATGTTATTATTACTTCACACAAAATAAAATATATAATAATAAAATAATCACAACAAACATAGTAAAGAATGTAAAAATTAAAACTTTATATTGAAAATAAATTCTATTTTTTCTATCTATATATAATAGGAAAGGCAAAATAAGGATGGGATGATAAGTGTCATCACCAGAAAAATTTTAATTTTTAAAACCAGAAAACTTTATACTGCAAAGCAAGGTTATGTTGACAAGTGACATAACAGTAAATTGACATGTGTAGATTTTTTGGACAATTCTCTAACTTTATTGAAGTTTCAGATTTATTTAAAATCACAATTGGCAACCACAATATTATTTTAAACTAGAAAATAGGCAGACAAAAAAAGAAAAAAAACTCAACTTGCGAATTCAAACCGTTCACTAATTTAAACTGTTCTTTTCCACTAATGGAAACCGTTGCAAACTATATCACTTCTAATTATATTGATAACTGGTCTCTCTCTTTTTTGTTTCTCTTTTTGTAGGTTTTCAGAGATTTTCGGTCATGAGGTTTGTGGTACCAAATGCAGGTTATTATGCATTGTTGTTGTAGTTATCACTTAGAATTTTACCATAACAATTCAATGGATATTTATGACTGTGTATATCTTAATGCAAATTTTAATTTTTTCATGAAAGTCGGTAAGATTCTTTAGGCTATGACGTCATTTTCAAAACTCAAATTCTTTTAATAACATTACTATGAAATAAGGATGTAATAATAATTTGGATCTTAACGTGATCTTCTCCTACATCTACCAATTAATAATTACCAGGTCTTTGCTTTCTAGGTTATTATTGTTTTCTGACAATGTTATCCTATTGCTTTATGAATTTATGTCGGGTTGGATGGAACTTCTTTTTTTAATATATTTTTTCATCTTATATACTCTTAAAAAACCTCCATTTTTCCCTCTTCTTTTGCGTTTTGATATGTTGCAGCTTTTGCTGGTAAAAAGAATAACGTATTTCCTCCTCTTTTAGGCTATTTGTGTGGAATGGGCAATGGAACAAGTAATGTAATGCGCGAAAAAGATGAATTTATTTCTTTTATTTTTTCGTCTTACACTCTTTGAAAACGTAGATTTTGGCAATCTTTTTAATTGAGTTCAATGTCACAAAATTAAAAATTAATTATATCTCCTAAGATTTTGGTAACTGATTTTATCTCCTAAATTTTGGTAATTGATATATATGCATTAAATTAATTTTTGTAGCTCTTGGCTATCTTTTTAATGAATTTTTAATGCCACAAATAATAAAAAATTGATTATATCTCTAAATTTTTTGGCAATTGATACATATTGTAACTTAGTAAATATTTCAAATAAAAATTATATTAATTTTTTTTTGTTGTTTGGTCCTTCTTTCATCCTATTAGTACCTCAAGCATATCATTCAGCGCAACTTTGTGGGTAGTTTTCACGTGAAACTAGGATTTAAAAGGATACTTACACTTTTTATTTAAAAGAAAAAAATAAAAAAGAAAAAGAGAAAAAGAGAAAAAATAATTAGCTTACCTAAAATTAACTATTGGGACGTGGGTGACAGTTGATTTAGGTTAGCTAATTTCTTTGTTTCTTTTTTTAAAAATCATTTTCTTTATTCTTTTTAAAATAAAAAGTATATATATTCATAAAAATTCAAAAAGTATTATTGATAGAATAAAATTTAAAATAAAAAATATTGCAAGAATAATAAAATATATATCTTCTATTATATTAAAAGAAGAGTGGCAGATAAAAATATTAAACAAAGTAATATGCTAAGAAAAATTTCTATTAACGATGTGATAATACTAAAC
>NC_031989.1:93052664-93197889 GCF_001879085.1 Nicotiana attenuata | reverse complement strand
GTAAAAAAACAAAAAAGTTATCTGATGACTATATAAGTTTCCTTTAATTTAATAAAGATTTTAGTATTGAGTATATCGTATTGAAAATAAGATGACAATTGAAATTTATTAAAGCAATACGGTCTAATATGTTCAAACGGTCCGATTACAATTTAATTAAACTAATATTTTTTAATATTGACCGCGCATCGCGCGGGTACGACTACTAGTAACGAGAAAGAGAGGATCCAATGTTAGGGTGTAGAAATTAGGTTTTCTGTGAAAAAATTAGCTTTTATGTGGTAGGAGTTGGGGAGCATGGGACATTGGATTAGATTAAATGGAAGGCTAGGATTTAATCTACAAAACAAAACGGTCTAATGGGTCAAATGGGGTTGGGCTTAGATAAGAATTGGGCCATCTCTTCGGACTTCTTAAATTAAGACAACAAAAAAAACTAGCCTCAAATTTTAATCTTTTTCAAAAACAAAAATAAAAAATAAAATAAATAACAAAACACCAAAAAAATACAAATGAGCTTTAACTAAAACAAAACTCATATAAAAATGAAACTATTTTTGTATTTTCTTTTAATTTTTAAATACTAAAACAATAAAATTAAACTAATAAAGTGGTAATCAAAATGGATTAAAAATCTATAATAACTCAAGTAAATATTTAAAATACTAAAACTAACTTAAAAATTATGCGGGTCAAAAATTACGTGCTTAGAGATGTGATCCTCTCTCCTTTTTCACTTGACCAACATGTCGTTGTTGATACCCAATTTTTTCTCAAATTATTTTAAATTTTGCATATAGACCATCAAAATTAGTTTTTAATAACAATTGGTATTTTTCTATAATTTTCCTCATATTTTTACTAATTCATTTTTATTTATCCAATATTTTTATCTCTAATAATTAATTATAAANTTTTGTTGACGCCATCACGAAGCAATTGAAATTGGCAATCCTGGCAGAGAAGTCGGCTAGCGTTCGGTGCTTGGTACGGTACTCTCTATAGTTGGAGGTCATCTTCTAATAAATGGCAGTCCTCCGCTCCTCCCGCCGGTCACGCTCAATCCCCATAATAAGGGTCTGACATGACATAAAAAAAAAAAAGAGAAGAGGTCAGTCTAAGCAAATTACACATACGAAACAAACTTAACCTAACATGGAAAAGCAAACTCACTCGTAGGGCCATGCCAGATATACCCAACGACAAATCTGTATCTTTCAGCGTCTATAGCGTTGTATTCTCAGAAGCCGCGTGTTGATAACCAATTTTTCCTCAAATTATTTTAAATTTTGCATATAGACCATCAAAATTAGGTTTTCATAACAATTGGTATTTTTTTATAATTTTCCTCATATTTTTACTAATTCATTTTTTATTTATCTAGTATTTTTATCTCTAATAATTAATTATAAATTGCATTACAAATGATTTCAAAAGCATTCCTTGATTTAATATATCATTTTTGGTCCTATTAAGACCAAATGTATTTCACAAAAATTAGCCAAATTGGCACTATCTGGTTATAATTGCAATGACTTTGCAATCATGGCCTAATTATATATTTTGTGCTATGTTTTTACTCAATAATTAGTCATTTATATTTTTAATACTAATTAATCATTTTAATTTAGTTTATTAAGCATCAATTTAATTTTTTATAATTATTAACCATTTTTATAAGTTATTTATCTATTTTATGGGGGTATTTAACAACTAGCCTTTTTTAAATTTCAATTCTAGCCTAATTAACCCAGACCCTAATCCAATAAACTAGCCCAATTACCCAACCCAAACTTATAATCTTACCCGGCCCAACCCTCGTTCGATCTGAGCCGTTGATTAATTCAAATCAACGGCCCAGATTAATACTTACCATATTAACCCCTAAACGACTACCCCCCTTTCTCATTTTTCCCCCGTCTCACTTCTCACCCGTCTCTCTGAATCCTCTCAACTCTCTCTAGAACCTTCGTCTCCTGAGCTTTGTCTCTCCCCTCTCCGGGTATCTCCTCGCCGAAAACCATGAAGTTTCCACCTCTCATCGACCTTATGGATCCGTCTTTCACACTTGTATCACTGGTGGAGGCTCTCAAGTGACCCTAAGGCGGTCCACTCCCATATCCGGTCTCATGCCATGTTTTCCGGCCACCTATGGCCGTTCGAGTAAGATCTCTACATTTTTCGGCCAAAGGCCGGTGATATTTTAAGCTCTCTTCTCCTCCTTTGGGTTTTCTCTGGAAACCCTAGCTTTAAATCCTCCGATCTTTTTAGATCTGTGAGGGATCTATGTGTCTTTTAAGGTTCTCACCTATTTTCCTCAAAAGATTTCTCTGATTTCAAACGATTTCCTCATTTTTCAGATAGGGTTTCAAAACCCTTTTGCAAAAACGATTTCTTTATGGTTTTTAGCAATTACTTTGTGATTTTTAGCATGTTTAAACATCACCTGAGTCTTTCCTTTTGCTTGATTCATTTTTTGTTAAGAAACCCTAATACTTCTGGGTTCGATTTGAAGGTTGAGTCTGTTTGCGATGTGTTTGCATGTCTCTCATCAACATTTTATATTTCATGTATGTTTTATATGCTCTTGTGCTTCCTGCTCTAATTTGTTCTTAGGGTTTCTCTGATATTGTTCAACACATGTTATTTATCGTTTAATAGGTCCGACTATTTCTTTTATTGATTTCCACATAATAATTTATATTGATTTTTTGTGTAATCTCCTTAGACCTGCGATATCTTCCCTGAATCTGTGATTTTGTGTATTTTCCTTGTAATTCTGTACTGATTTTCGAATTGCTTCCTTACTTTTGTGATACTTTCCTTAGTTAGTGCTGATTCCTTGTGATTTTTTCAATCTCATTCGTGATCCTTTGAACTAACTTTCAGAATTAAAATTGTACCCTACCTTATTTATGTGCACAAATATGCTGTTAGTTATTTAACGTGTACTTTCCTTACTTGAAAATATTCTGTACTTAGTCATTATTACATGCTACATGCTTTTACTACTCCTATTATGGTAAAATCAGTCTTATAAGTAATTCCGTTCCTTATTTGATACAACTTGTACCCGTTTGAACTATGACTCCCTAATTGAAGGGAGTCTGGGTCTTTAATTGATTCTTATTTGTATTGTTTCTATAATTGTGCTAAGTCAGTACTTATTACCTTGTTTTCCTGCCTGTCTCAAACTATAAATACTCTACCCTCTTTAGCATAAGGAGGAACAATTACATTGTTCTGAACTCTCTCTTACACACATACATACTCTCTTGCTTCTCTTGCTGTTTACTTTATACTCAGTCGGCTGCAAGCCAAAACTGAGTGATCATATTGCTCTACTTCTCTATTGTTCTACTGCCCTACTTCTCTTCACACTACTGCTCTACTTCCCTTCATTGTACCGCTCTTCACTCCTCATTCTGCACTTATTCTCTCATTTTTACTGGTATGTTTTCAGTGTAACTTACAGCATCCAAAACAATATGTCTCTATTTGTATTGCACTTCCTTTTGTTTCTTTTATGCTTCTACTTGTGGTTCTGCTGTCTCCCTTGCAATTAGCATGCCCATTTCGCCATGTGATTACCCCTTCCTTTTAATTCAGCATGTCTACTGCTTTCTTACATTTTCTACTACTATTCTGCCCTCCCCCTAACCCCCAATACATTATAAGCATGTGTTTGTGACACCTAGTTACTATGTGATCCTGAACCCTTCCCACTAAACCTAATGTGTAACTCTGTTTAGCACCCTTTAATCTAATGCTGTTAAGCTTCTGGCATAAACAGTTTGTGATAGACTATTGCTGAGACTATTTAAGTTTTGTAGTACTTCTCTGGTGTTATCCTGTATGCAAATATGCTTTCACATATGAACTACTTGTCTCGAATTCCTCCTTTCCCTGTTTGTGTTTGAACTATGTATGTTGATTTGGTTTTGAGTTGCTGATTGTCCTGTTTCTTTTCTTCTTCAAACTGGTTTTCACTAAGGCAAACTCTTCTATTGTTTTCCAAAACTTATTTCAAACTAATCATTGTCAAAACTGTTTCCAACTCAACTCGTTTAAACCTATGTCAAGCACTCTCACATATACTCTTAGAAGTCCAGGTTTTGCCCCCTTAATGTGTGACTGCTTAGGGACCCTTATGAGCTCCCTCTGAACTCTAACACATTAAGGCTGGCTCTTCCACACTGCACTTACTCAATTTGGTTATGAATCTGGGTGTGAGTACTGCCCGAGATCCCTTGAGACCCTTAGGGAACTCTGACACACCTGGATCATGTGAAAGGTTGTGAACCAATGGCATTTGAGGCATTCTTGAGATTCTGGGCCTATCAGTAGGCTCCCTATAGTATAACTTCTTCTTTTATTATTTCAATAATGTAATCTGTGCAAACGGTTTGTTATTATTATTGTAAAAACTCTCTGGGGATGGATAGTGAAAAGGGATGGGGTAAACATGTATGCTATAGTTGTTAATGGTAGAAAACATGTTATTAGGTTTATATTACTAATTGCGCAATAGAAAACATGCTTAGGATTCATACATGCATTAGCAATCCTGCTCTTAGGTCCCATGTTTATTGTTTCAGCATGTGCATCCTTATAAAATCATGTGTTAAAATCTGCTAATAATTAGCACTTTACCATTATGTTATGCGCTGCTATGTACACTTAGAGATCCTACCTTAGGATAAAAACAACGCTAATACACATGTCATTTATATATCTTCTGGATATTTTGAAAGTATGTAACACTTATGCATTTAGAAAAAAATCCTGCTCAGGTCTTGCATATACATCACTCTGCATCTTTGTGCATTAGATATCATGCCTTTAGAATTGCATTCACATCCGCTTAGGCATCTCTAGTTTAATTGTTGATAAACAAAATAGATTAACCCAGCTGGTAATAAATCTGGAATTCTGAACATTTAGAACAACATGTTAGTAATACAATTCAAACAGTCTTCTCTAAGTAACCCTGATAACTGGAACAGTGTTTTACACCTAGGCAAGCCAGAGGTGCTAAATCTGTCAAAACTGGAAACATGCTTCTTTATGTACGCTTCTTAATTATCAACTGTTTAAAAATCAGAAGGCAAAACTTATTAGGACCCCTCTGAATTACAGATCAAATCTGCCTCTGTTATGTTTTAAAATCACTTAGATACCATGCGTTAGGATTCTGAGTTCAAATGTGGACCTTATCTGTGTATGAGTCGTGCTGTCTATGTGCATTACTTGTGGAGGTATATCTGAACTTCTATCTGTTTTCTGTGTCCTCCCCCCTAAATGCAGTTCTATGTGTTCTTATTTGTCGCCTAGTATTTTGCCTTTAAACCTGAGGGTCTGCCTAGAACCTCCCTCATAGGATAGAAATCCTAAATTCCTCTAGGATTATAGAAAAGGACGGGTAACAACATGCAATAGGGGTCGAGACCAACCCTCGCTTTAATTACCTTCACGGGGCGGGAAAGGGTAGATATGGATATGATGACCGGTGCGTTAATACCACGTGTAGCCCCTCTTAGAGGAGTGTCATACCGGGTATTGCATTGATGTGATCCATATTGCAAACAAACCTAGGATACCCCTTTACATTACCAAACATGCTTATATTGTAATTCTTTTCAAAATCTTGCTTTTTTTTATTGCTTTTTTCAAACACCTGTGTATTTAAACTTAAATCCCCTACTATTTGAGCCATACTTGTTTATTTGCTAATTGTACAAATTCACACAATACTGTTTGGCTGGGAACCATACTAGTGGATCCTGAGGGGTGCCTAACACCTTCTCCTTAGGATAATTTCAAGCCCTTACCCTGTCTCTAGTTACCAAACGTAGTTATAAATGAACCCTATAGGTGCCCTAACGCACCTTAAATCGTTAGGTGCCAACTCTTCAAAAAAATGCAAACCCGTTTCCCAAAAGGAACGAGTTGTCTCAACCAAAATGTCATGAACCCTATTTCGCGAGAAAAATGGGGCGTGATGATAACTAGGGATTTTGATGTGTTTCATGCTCCTTCTTGCTTACGCTTTGAGTATAAATTCTTACAAAATAGTCCCGAAAGGCTCATAAGTTGTGCTTGATGCAGGTTTGAGCAACAAAGTGACGAGATGTCAAAAATCGGCTCAAAAGGAGTGAAACTTGCACAAGTATCAAAGACAAGACAACTCAGGACAAACAGGCCTAGTGCAGCCGCACTACACTTTGTGCGGTCCGCACTAGGGAGATTCAGAGACTAGATTTTTAGGGCATCAAAGCAGTGCGGCCGCAGTAGATATTGTGCGGCCCGCACTGAAGACACTGCAGCCGCACCACCATTTTATGCGGTCCGCGGAAGCAAACTTCAGAGAGATGTCAAGTGCCAAGGTTCAAGCCTGTGCGGTCCGCGGTCGTGTTTGTGCGGACCGCGCTAGAGGCCTCTGCGGCCGCAGTCCATTCTGTGCAGTCCGCGGAGCCTGGGTTCAGAGAGATGATTTTTCAGAGTCAAGAGCCTAGAGCGGCCGCACACCATTTTGTGCGGTCCGCACTGACCCCGCAGGGGCATTTTTGTCCAGTTTTTCCAGCTTAGTATAAATAGATCATTTTTCCATTTTTAGGGTACGAGATATTATAGAACAGTAGCTGCGCTCGTGAGAAGCTATTTTGTAGCCATTTTGGGCACTTTAACGTAGTTTTAGCAATTGAATCATTATATTTACTTCAGTAATTTAATATTATGTCTTTCTCTTCATCTATTTCTCTGATTTTCTCTTCAAGCATGAGTAGCTAGACCCATTAGCTAGGGTTGTGGCTCAACCCTAGTGTGGGTAATTGATGGGTGTTGTGATTTAAGGTTAGATTGACCATGGATGTTTGTTATTTGGGTCAATTTTATGGTTTAATTTATGAATTAGTGGTTGCAAACACTAGTTTGTGCTAAGTTGACTTGAGCTCTTCTTGAGAAAGAGAGCCTAAGTCTCCAAAATTGACTCAATAAGGAATTGGGATGGACTCAAGAGATTTAATAGTCCCAATTAAAGGGTTAAACCTTGAGAGAGTAATTACCCGACTTGAACCCTAGTAACTTGCGCAAATATGCATACCTAATTGGTCTCGAGAGAGTCAATTAGGCAAAATCACTCTTTCTATCGAGAGGTGTAGAGTGGGTAGTATCGAGCAACGGTTATAACATATTTCCCCAATCATGTCAATCGTGCCTTAGATGCAATTACCCGTCAATTAGCCACCTAGGTGAAAGTCACTACCCTAGTGCCTTTTAAACCAATAGATACAACTTGTGGCAATTTACTCTTAGTCTAATTTAGTTGCAATTATAATTTGTAGTTTGATCATAGTAGAATATAAAGAAAACCCCAAAAATTATGAGAAGTGTAATTAAGAACACACACACGATCCTAAGCTAAATAGATACTCGACTCCAATCCTAGCTCTCTGTGGATTTGATTCCGACCCACAAATCGGGTAAAAGCTATTGCGACCCTCTCTCGCTACTTTTTAGTGGTGCGGAGTTGGCTGCGATCACTTTTTGGCGCCGTTGCCGGGGAGCTAACGATTTGTGTGTGTCAGTACTACAGGTACCAAAATGGCTTTAAATGCAAATGACCCTCTTGGAAATGCGCTTGCGGGGGAGGAGGTTGAGGATATTGGAGACGATGAGGTGCCTCTTGTACCTCTTGGACCACGACGAGGCCGCCAAGCCAATGCTAATGACAACGTTCCAGACCCTTCTCCGCCACCTCCAAGAGCGGTTCCTCGGGTGCTACCGAACCAAGGCTATGCAAGTGCTATTGTCCCTCCCAGAATTCGGGCGGGAAATTTTCAGATAACCAATATGATGTTGACTTTACTTGAGCAGCGTGGGTATTTCACGGGCACTGCGGATCAAAATGCCTACAAACATCTCAAGGGGTTCGTGGATACATGTTGGGGTAGCAAGCAGACGAATGTGTCCGAGGATGCTCTTAGGTTGAGGCTTTCCGCCTTCTCACTTCGGGGGAAAGCATTGGATTGGCTAGAGAGACTCCTCAACCATTCCATCACAACTTGGGATGAGTTGGCGGATAAGTTTATTGCTAAATGTTTCTCACCCGGGCACATGGCAGCACTTCGAGATGAGATATTGGCCTTCAAACAAGAACCCACGGAACCTTTGCATGAGATTTGGGAGAGGTTTAGAACAATGGTGAAGGAATGCCCCAAAAATGATATGACGGAGGCAATGATCCAACAAACCTTCTATCAGGGCATCAATACTACAAATCAATGCATAGTCAAACAATTGTCTGGGGGTAATTTCATGAAGTTGACTTATGACGAAGCTTGTGAGATTCTTGATGAGATGGCGGATAGATCCTCCGCATGGCAAAGTAGGGCCAACGTTCCTCATGGTGACCCTACAGTTATTCATTTGCATAAGGAACTACATGACCATGGACAGGCTATAGCGGAGTTGACAACTACTATGAACCAATTGGCTAAGGCACAGTTGCAACAAGTCCAAAATACTCGCCAAGTGAATGCCATGGAGGGTGTGAATATGCTTGTTAACAAGAGAAGGCAACGAAGGCAACAAAACCAAGGCAATTCTGAGCAATTTGATGATGATTGTGATGGGTTTCAAAACGATGGCTATGACGAGCATAATGAAGAGGTACAATATGTAAACAATTTTCAAGGCCAACAGGGCAACTCTTCCAACCAACAATAGTGGCGACCCCAGGGCAATTGGGGCAATCAACAACAAAATAATGGTAATTGGGGGAACAATAATCAAAACAACAACTGGGGCATTCAGAATAAGAATCAAGGTAACCAAGGGCATTGGAATGGTAATAACAACAACTGGGGAAACAATAACAATCAAGGTGGATGGAACAATGGTGTGACGACCCAAAGGGTCATCACCTGTTTTCTCTTTCATTTTGTGCTTTTGAGGCTTTGAAAACCTCACTTTTACTTGCCTCGATTTACGCGCGCAGTCCGGGCGCGTAGCCAGAAAGCTTAAATATGAATTCTGTGTAAAATTTGATGAATTTGAATATCAATATGATTAAAGTTGACTTTGGTCAACATTTTGGATAAACGGACCCGGACCCGTGATTTTGACGACCCCGGAGGGTCCGTAGAAAAATATGGGACTCGGGCGTATGCCTGGAATCGAAATCCGAGGTCCCGAGCCCGAGAAATGAATTTTTTTGTGAAATTATTTTTCTGAAATTAATATGGAAATTTGAAATGAAAATGGATTAGGTAGTGTTGGTATCGGGCCCGTATTTTTATTCCGGTGCCCGGTACAGGTCTTATATGTGGTTTAAGCGCTTTCTATGAAATTTGGTTGAAATCGGACGTCATTTGACGTGTTTCAAACCAAAATATCTAAAAATTAAAGTTTGTGAAGTTTGATGAAAAAGTGATGATTTTGAGGTTTGATTCCTCGTTTTTGATGTTATTTTGGCGATTTCATCGCACGGTTAAGTTCGTAGTATGTTGTTGAGTTAGTGTGTGTGATTGGTTAGGAGCCCTGAGGACTCGGGAGTGATTTTGGAGGTGTTCGGAGTAGTTTTGGAGTTAGGAAAAATTGCAGAAAATCTGCTGTTGGTGCACAGTAATTCCCTTCTTCACGTTCGCACTCACCCTATCGCGTTCGCGTAGCTTTGAGCTCTTCCTCCTTCGCGTTCGCGTTCTGGCCAACGCGATCGCGATGCTTTGCTGTTTCCTCCATCGCGTTCGCGTCTCCTGATACGCATTCGCGTAGGCCAACTTTGGACCCCAAAAATTTTTCCTCTTCGCGTTCGCACTTCTCCACTCGCGAACGCGATGGTTGTCAATTTCTGCCCTTCGCGAACGCGACCCTACTGTCGCGAACGCGTAGGGTAATTTCACCCAGCGATTTTTAAGTCATAAAAATAGAATAGTGTCGGGTTTTATTCAAAAAATACACGAACCGTTTCTTCTCCAAAGCTTCTAGGGGATTGTTAGGGCATTTCTTCATCAAAGCTTCTTGGGTAAGTATAGTTTAACTTGTCTCCTTCATTTTCCATCATCATTTATCAAATTCCTAAGCTCAAATCATGTAATCTAGGGTTGAAATTGGGGAAAACGGGTAGAATTAGGGCTTTTCAATTTTCTTTGATTTAGACCTCGTTTTGGGGTCGAATTTGAAAACAAATTGTATATCCGGGCTCGTGAGGGAATGGGTGATACGAATTTGGTCCGAACCTCGTGTTTTGACCAAGCGGGCCCGGGGTCGATTTTGGAATTTTTGGAAGAAAGGTTGGGAATCTATATTTAGGCATTGGGTTTGATTTGTTTAGCTATTATTGATATTATAAAGTCGTTATTTCTTAGATTTGATTGAGTTGGAGCCGTGGAAGTTGAGGTAAGTGTTTGGTCTAACTTTGGCTTGAGGGAATATGAGTATAGTCTTATTTGTTAATTGCTATTTGTCGAGTACGGTATATAGGCATGGTGACGAGTATCTATACACTGGTGTCGAGCATGACCGTGAGTCTTGGTTGCATTTTTGGGTCACGTCGTATCAGCAGAGGGTATTCAGGTGGACTCAAATAAGATTTAGGCAGTCAAGAACTGGCCTCGACCAGCATCAGCTTCAGAGATTCGGAGTTTCTTGGGGTTAGCAGGCTACTACCGTCGGTTCGTGGAGGGGTTTTTATCTATCGCAGCCCCGATGACCAGGTTGACCCAGAAGGGTGCCCTGTTCAGATGGTCGGATGAGGCGAGCTTTCAGAAGCTCAAGACAGCTCTGACTACGGCACCGGTATTGGTTTTTGCCCACAGGTTTTTGCCCATTGGTGGCGTAGGATGAAGAAAGATATTGTTGCATATGTGGCTCGATGTTTTAACTGTCAGCAGGTTAAGTATGAGCATCAGAGGCCTGGTGGTTTATTTCAGAGGATTGAGCTTCCCGAGTGGGAGTGGGAGAGGATTACCATGGATTTCGTTACCGAACTTCCGTTGACTCGGAAGAAGTTCGATGCAATATGGGTTATTGTTGATAGGCTGACCAAGTCAGTACATTTCATTCCTGTGATAGTCTCCTATTCATCCGAGAGGTTAGCTGTGATTTATATCCGGGAGATTGTTCGCCTTCATGGTGTGCCGGTATCTATCATTTCGGACCGGGGTACGCAGTTTACCTCGTATTTCTAGAGTGCAGTTCAGCGAGAGTTGGGCACACAAGTTGAGTTGAGCACAACATTTCATCCTCAGACGGACGGTCCGTCCGAGCGGACTATTCAGATTTTGGAGGATATGCTCCGAGCTTGTGTTATCGACTTTGGAGGTTCGTGGGATCAGTTTTTGCCTTTAGCAGAGTTCGCCTACAACAGCAGCTACCAGTCCAGTATTCAGATGGCTCCGTATGAGGCATTGTATGGTAGGCGATGTTGGTCTCTAGTTGGATGGTTTGAGCTGGGAGAGGCTCGGTTATTGGGTACAGATTTAGTTCAGGAGGCCTTGGACAAGGTCAAGACCATCCAGGGCAGGCTCCGTTCGGCTTAGTCGCGGCAGAAGAGTTATGCAGATCGTAAGGTTCGGGATGTAGCTTTCATGGTTGGTGAGCGGGTATTGCTCCGAGTGTCGCCTATGAAGGGCGTGATGAGTTTTGGGAAGAAGGGCAAGCTTAGCCCTAGGTTCATTGGTCCATTTGAGATTCTCGACCGTGTGGGAGAGGTGGCTTATAGGCTTGCCTTGCCGCCTAGCTTGTCAGCCGTGCATCCAGTTTTTCACGTGTCCATGCTTCGGAGGTATCACAGCGATCCAGCCCGCGTGTTAGATTTCAGCACTATCCAAATGGACAAGGATCTATCTTATGAGGAGGAGCCGGTGGCTATTCTAGACCGGCAGGTTCGACAGTTGAGATCGAAGAGTTTTCCTTCAGTATGAGTTCGGTGGAGAGGTCAGCCTCCTGAGGCATTGACCTGGGAGTCCGAGTCTGATATGCGGAGCCGTTATCCTCATCTATTTCCCGACTCAGGTACTTCTTTCTTTTGTCCGTTCGAGGACGAACGATTGTTTTAGAGGTGGAGAATGTGACGACCCAAAGGGTTATCACCTATTTTCTCTTTCATTCCGTGCTTCCGAGGCTTTGAAAACCTCACTTTTACTTGCCTCGATTTGCGTGCGCAGTCCGGGCGCGTAGCCGAAAAGCTTAAATATGAATTTTGTGTAAAAATTGATGAATTTGGATATCAGTATGATTAAAGTTGACTTTGGTCAACATTTTGGGTAAACGGACCCGGATCCATGATTTGATGGTCCCGGAGTGTCCGTAGAAAAATATGGGACTCGGGCGTATGCCCGAAATCAAAATCCGAGGTCCCGAGCCCGAGAAATGAATTTTTTTTGAGAAATAGTTTTTCTTAAATTAATATGGAAATTTGAAATGAAAATAGATTAGGTAGTGTTGGTATCGGGCCCGTATTTTTATTCCGGCGCCTGGTACAGGTCTTATATGTGGTTTAAGCGCTTTCTGTGAAATTTGGGTGAAATCGGACGTCATTTGACGTGTTTCGGACCTAAATATCTAAAAATGAAAGTTTATGAAGTTTGATGAATAAGTGATGATTTTGAGGTTTGATTCCTCGTTTTTGATGTTATTTTGGCGATTTGATCACACGGTTAAGTTCGTAGTATGTTGTTGAGTTAGTGTGTGTGATTGGTTAGGAGCCCCGAGGGCTCGGGAGTGATTTCGGAGGTGTTCGGAGTAGTTTTGGAGTTAGGAAAAATTGCAGAAAATCTGCTGTTCGTGCACAGTAATTCCCTTCTTCGCGTTCGAACTCACCCTATCGCGTTCGCCTAGCTTTGAGTTCTTCCTCCTTCACGTTCACGTTCTGGCCAACGCGATCGCGATGCTTTGCTATTTCCTTCATCGCGTTCGCGTCTCCTGATACGCGTTCGCGTAGGCCAACTTTGGATCCCAGAATTTTTCCTCTTCACGTTCGCACTTCTCCACTCGCGAACGCGATGGTTGTCAATTTCTGCCCTTCGCGAACGCGACCCTACTGTCGCGAACGCGTAGGGTAATTTCACCCAGCGATTTTTAAGTCATAAAAACAGAACAGTGTCGGGTTTTATTCAAAAAATACGAACCCTTTCTTCTCCAAAGCTTCTAGGCGATTGTTAGGGCATTTCTTCATCAAAGCTTCTTGGATAAGTATTGTTTAACGTGTCTCCTTCATTTTCCATCATCATTTATCAAATTCCTAAGCTCAAATCATGTAATCTAGGGTTGAAATTGGGGAAAATGGGTAGAATTAGGGCTTTTCAATTTTCTTTGATTTAGACCTCGTTTTGGGGTAGAATTTGAAAACAAATTGTATATCCGGGCTCGTGGGGGAATGGGTGATACGAATTTGGTCCGAACCTCGTGTTTTGACCAAGTGGGACCGGGGTCGATTTTGGAATTTTTGGAAGAAAGGTTGGGAATCTATATTTAGGCATTGGGTTTGATTTGTTTAGCTATTATTGATATTATAAAGTCGTTATTTCTTAGATTTGATTGAGTTGGAGCCGAATTCGAGAGGGAAAGCGGTCGTTGTGGATTGATTTAGCCGTGGAAGTTGAGGTATGTGTTTGGTCTAACTTTGGCTTGAGGGAATAGGATTAGAGTCTTATTTGTTAATTGCTATTTGTTGAGTATGGTGTATAGGCATGGTGACGAGTATCTATACACTGGTGTCGAGCATGACCGTGAGTCCTGAATTGCTATATTATCGAATTCTTAATTGTTGTTTATGAGGACTTGGTTGGAAATCTTTAACACTGAGCATTGATTTAATTGTGTTAAGTAGAAATTGAGTAAGTTTGGTTATAGCTGGATTCTCCCCTGCCGGGATAGTTTATTGTATTATCTTGTTCCCTTGCGGGAATAGTTTATTATATTATCTTGTTCCCTTGCCGGAATAGTTTATTATATTATCTTGTTCCCTTGCCGGGATAGTTTGTTATATTATCTTGTTCCCTTGCCGGGATAGTTTATTATAACATCTTTCTCCCTTGCCGGGATTATTTTGTGTATTGTGTTGAAAGAAATGGGAACGTGTGGCACGCCGACCACGAGATATTATGAAATGGGATCGTGTGGCACGCCGACCACGAGATACTATGAAATGGGAGCGAGTGGTACGCCTACCACGTGATACTATGAAATGGGAGCGAGTGGTACGCCTACCATGGGATATTATGAAATGGGAGCGAGTGGTACGCCTACCACGTGATATTATGAAATGGGATCGAGTGGTACGCCTACCACGTGATATTATAAGAAATGGGATCGAGTTTCACGCCTGCAACAAGAGGAAATTGAAACAAGTGAAAGTGGTTTGTTTTCCCTTATTCTGTGTTAGAAGAAATCAGATGTAGTTTCTTTGTTATTCCTGATATTCCGTTTTATCTGCTACCCCATAAGCATGTTCCCCTCCCAGTTTTAATTGTTTACTTTCCGCTATTATTTTGTTGTACTTGTATATATATCTACACAGGTTTATCTGGTAGTCTGGTCTAGCCTCGTCACTACTTCGCCGGGGTTAGGCCAGGCACTTACCAGCACATGGGGTCGGTTGTGCTGATGCTACACTCTGTGCATCTTTTTGCACAGATCCAGGTGTTGGAGCAGCATTTGAGTAGCAGTAGCATTCTGGGAGCGAGCTTTCAGTCCAGGGACATTCGAGGTAGCCCTGCTGACGTCCGCAGGCCCGGAGTCCCTTTCTATTTTATTCAGTTTGTTATCATTTGTACCGAAGCAGACAGTTCTATGTTTCATTCAAACCTTGTATTTAGTATTCTCTAGTCGTTCGTGAGTATTGTGACACCAGTCTTGGGTAGAGGATTTTGTTAAACTTCCGCATTTCTTTCGGTTAATTATATTTGAGACTTCCGCTTTATCATATTATGTTTTGTTTTCATTAAATGGACGATAATTGCTAAAAGAAGTAAATTGAGTTGGCTTGCCTAGCTCCTATTAGTAGGCGCCATCACGACTCCCGAGGGTGGGAAATCCGGGTCGTGACAAATGGGAACCAAGGAAATCGGGGGCAAGTCTTTCAAAGGCCCCCAATGTACCAACAACCGAACAATCCACCCCCTTTCCCTTCTCAAAGTCCTAGTTCTTCGGGTAATGAAATGGGTAGAATTGAAATGATGTTCGAACAAATGATGAAAAAGAATGCGGATTCCGATGCACAATTGGCTTCTCACAATACTTCAATTAGGAATTTGGAGGTGCAAATAGGCCAAATCTCTCAATCATTGAATACTCGCCCGAAGGGTGCTCTACCAAGTGATACGGTAGTGAACCCAAAGGGAGGGAACAATCATGTCATGGCGGTTACAACACGAAGTGGGAGAGGCGGTGATGTGAATGCCTCGAAACAAAAGCAAGTTGTTGATGATGATGTTGAGTTGCAAGAAGATGTGGTTCCTTTAGTAGTTGAAGATGTGGTTGATGACTATGTGAATAATGAAGTGAGGATTGACATTAATGAAACCGAGGTGGAAACTCAAGAGGCCGTGAAACCGTCTAGGGAGCACGTAATTGACATGCCGGAGCCAGTTGTGCCAAAAGCCAAGGCACCTTTGCCTAGGCCACCTCCCCTATCCTCAGAGGCTAGCCAAGCAGAAAAGTGAGAATCAATTCAAAAAGTTCATCCACATGATGAAGAGCTTATCCATCAACGTGCCTCTGGTGGAGGCTTTGGAGCAAATGCATGGTTATGCTAAATTCATGAAGGATTTGGTTACAAAGAAAAGATCAATGGAATGTGAAACTATCAAGATGACCCACCAAGTTAGTGACATAGTACATTCAATGGCCCCGAAATTAGAGGATCCTGGTGCTTTCACTATCCCCTGCACTATTTGTAGTGCAGACTTTGCCAAAGCTTTATGTGATCTTGGGGCGATCATCAATTTAATGCCCTTCTCAGTTTTCAAGACTCTGGGTAATGGGCCACCAAGGCCAACTTCCACGAGATTACAGATGGCAGATAGATCAATGAAGCGACCTTTGGGTATAGTTGATGATGTGCTTGTCCGGGTGGACAAATTTATACAGCCAGTGGACTTTGTGATTTTGGATTGTGAGGTTGACTATGTGGTCCCGATCATATTAGGGAGACCTTTCCTTGCAACGGGGAAGGCATTGGTTGATGTTGAAGCGGGTGAACTAACTTCCCGAGTGGGGGACGAGAAGGTCGTCTTCCATGTTTGCAAATCCATGAAGCAACCTAATAGCACCGAGGTGTGCTCATTTGTGGACATTGTCACAGTTGTCATCGTGGATGACACAAGTTCTATGATTACCGTGGAGGATCCCCTTGAGGCCGTGCTATTAAATCTTGATGTCAATGATGATGCAAGCAGAGTGGAGTGTGTCAATGCTCTACATGGGATGGGCTCTTATTCCTATGAGCCGAGAAAATTGTCTTTGGATCTTGAAAATCGGAAAACTCCACCAACCAAACCATCAATTGAGGAGCCACCGGTGTTGGAGTTGAAGTCACTTCCTCCACACCTCAGGTATGAATTCTTGGGCTCTAATTCAACTTTACCAGTTATTCTTTCTTCTTGCCTTACTAACATGCAGGTTGAGGCCACTTTGGCGGTACTTCAAAGGCGAAAAAGGGCAATTGGATGGACTCTGGCAGATATTCGGGGAATAAGCCCCGCATTTTGCATGCACAAAATTATAGCAGCTCAGTCAGCTCCCCCAGCCCCCAGGTACCCCAGTCGATCGAGGATGCGCTCAAAGAAATACTTAAGAACCAGAGAAGATCCTCGGCACTCAGGCTGCACTCACAAAGGCAGAGGATATAGCAAGGCTCTCAAGGAGCTTGCTAAGGAGCATAGGAAGCTACGGAAGACACGGGCCTCCAAGGAGTCCGTGAAGGAGCTGCGGGCGGATGTTGATAGACTGAAGGCAGACCAGCTGCCTTTGGACCTGTTTCTTGATGATCCAGTCCCAATAGCTCATCCACAGCCGGAGCAGACCCAGAGGCCTCTGAAGAGGAGGAGGATGATCCCTAGAGAAGATGATGCTATCATCCAGTTGGCGGACCCACCGGAGACCTCCTCCAGTCAGCCACAGGATATACCGGTTCCACAGCCTGTCGAGGTCCAGGCCCAGGTTCCAGTAGCTGAGGAGCAGACCACCGGGGACCAGTCTGAGATTCCCGAGCACAGAGAGGACCCAGGGACCACCCATGATCCAATGTAGACGGACACGGCTTAGGGAGTCCTCTATATCCCTTTTCTATCTTTTTGGTGCTTATTTGGACTAGTTGACATTGGGGACAATGCCAACTTTTATTCGAGCGGGTGCGCCCTTCATTTTTGGATGACTGTATATATTGATACCATTTTATGCTTTCTTGATTTTCATTGGTCTGTATATAATTTTATATTTAGTTACTTTTATCGCACTTTTTATCTTTCCTTTGGTCTATATATAAAATTACACTTCATTGTATATATTCATCCCGTCTATTGTATATTCAAATCCCCTCTTGTATATATTTATTCTATTTTCCGCAATTTTTTTTGTTTTTAGCTTCTTATTTGTTATTCGTAGCTTTTTGTCTTTGAAATTTGCAATAAGCCTTTGGTTTTCTTAATGCCACGGTTCTTTCCAAAGGTGGAGTGTTGTGAACCGGGTGGCTCATCCCAATGATAGATGGCGTGACAACCTTCTTAAGGGTTTGAGCCCGTTTTTCTTTTTGTTTTTAGTAGTTTGTAGTTAAGGGTACCTCAAGCAAAGCTTCACTTGGGCCTAGCACATTTGCCTTTGATCTTATGGTCAAAAACAAATTGTTGTGTTTAGGATGGTGAAAGTCGTGGCCTTGAGACTCTTGTGTTGACCGATAATCATCAAGTGGTTTTTCGGGACCATTGTGTGCTCAAATCTTATCTAAGGTCGTTGTGGGCCCCCGACTCTATATCCCTTAGATTGTGGGTGAGTAATTGAATTGCAAGTCCAAGTCCCGAGCCATTGGTCTAGAACTTGCCCTGAATGTTTGTTGAGGCAAAATCCTAAGTGAATTTTGACTTGACACGTGATTATAGGCTCTCCTTGATCCAAATGATAGATTGAACAATTCCACAGCCTACCAATGATAAGATCCCTAGTTAACCCTTTTGAGCCTTAGACCTTTTTCTTTCAAGAACCATGATACAAGCCTATACCCGTTCTAAAAGATACCCTCTCTTGGCACCCAAATCTTTCCTTTAGCACATGGCAAAAGTATAAGTTTGGGGGGAGAGACGAGGAGTGCAACAAAGTGATAAAAAGGCACAAAAGTGTAAAAAAAGGAAAGGCAATGAAAAAGAAAGAAAAGCAAAAAGACAAAAAGAAAGTTCAATGTGAAAAAGAATAAAAAGGGATTCAAGAAAAGCAACAAAAAAGAAAGAAAGGTGTGGAAAGTTGAAAAAGGAGAAAAGGTTTGAAATACATAAGAAAGAGTGACAATGTAGTCTCTCAACCCCTTAGAAGAAGTGAAATGACTCAAAGAGTCAAGTGAATGTGCCAAATGAATCAANGAACCCACCTAAACCAAAACATTCCCTACCCTGAACCAAAAGCCTTCACAATGCCTCTACAAAAACCCTATATGATCTTGAGTTGAATGAAGCCTACATTAGTGGATACTCACATAAGGGGCAAACATATGGTACTTAGAGCCGGACTTTTGACTTTTCCTTGAGAGAGATGAATGAATTCCCATTAACCTCGTTTTGCGTGCCACTATTCTAAAGGTGAGGTTTGTTTAGGGAGAGTTGAGGATGTGTGAGTTTGGGTTCCACAATGACCAAAGTAATTGAAAGAGTTCTTTGATGTGTTGAGTCAACTCTTGATGCTCTTGTGTCGCACTTGATCCATGGTTGTTCAAAGAGTAAATGTTGTTGATGATTCATTTGTATTGAGGGCAATTGTTAGTCCCAATTGATGCTAGTGGAGGTAGCTTTAGGATAGCTGAAAATTCTTGGATTTTACCTCAAGGGGTGGGTCTTATTTTGTTTGCTTGAGGACAAGCAAAAGCATAAGTTTGGGGGAGTTGATAACTAGGGATTTTGACGCATTTTATACTCCTTCTTGCTTATGCTTTGATCAAATATTCATACAAAATAGTCCTAAAAGGCTCACATGTTGTGCTTGATTGCAGGTTTGATCAACAAAGTGACAAAATGTCAAAGATCGGCTCAAAAGGAATGAAACTTGCACAAGTACCAAAAATAAGGCAATCTCATGCAGAACAGGCCTTGTGCGGCCGCACACCACTTTGTGCGGTCCGCACTGGGAGATTCAGAGAGCTAATTACCAGGCTGCAAGGCAGTGCGGCCGCACACCACTTTGTGCGGTCCGCACTGAAGGCACCGCGGGCGCAGTCCATTCTCTGCAATTCGCGGTGTGAAGATTCAGAGAGATCACTTTTCAGAGTTTTGAGCCATCGCGGTCCGCGATCAACTTTGTGCGGACCGCGCTAGAAGACTCCGAGGCTGCGGTATATTCTGTGCGGTCCGCGGAGCCCAAGTTCAGAGATATCAATTTTGAAGGCAAAAGCCCAGTGCGGACCGCGGTCCATTTTGTGCGGTCCGCACTAACCCCGCACGGGCATTTTTGTCCAGTTTTTCCAGCTTAGTATAAATAGAACATTTTTCCATTTTTAGGGTACGAGATATTACAGAACAGTAGCTGCGCTCGTGAGAAGCCATTTTCTAGCCATTTTGGGCACTTTAACGTAGTTTTAGCAATTGAATCATTATATTTACTTCAGTAATTTAATATTATGTCTTTCTCTTCATCTATTTCTCTGATTTTCTCTTCAAGCATGAGTAGCTAGACCCATTAGCTATGGTTGTGGCTCAACCCTAGTGTGGGTAATTGATGTGTGTTGTGATTTAAGGTTAGATTGACCATGGGTGTTTGTTATTTGGGTCAATTTTATGGTTTAATTTATGAATTAGTGGTTGCAAACACTAGTTTGTGCTAAGTTGACTTGAGCTCTTCTTGAGAAAGAGAGCCTAAGTCTCCAAAATTGACTCAACAAGGAATTGGGATGGACTCAAGAGATTTGATAGTCCCAATTAAAGGGTTAAACCTCGAGAGAGTAATTACCCGACTTGAACCCTAGTTGCTTGCGCAAATATGCATACCTAATTGGTCTTGAGAGAGTCAATTGGGCAAAACCACTCTTTCTACCGAGAGGTGTAGAGTCGGTAGTATCGAGCAACGGTTATAACATATTTCCCCAATCATGTCAATCGTGCCTTAGATGTAATTACCCGTCAATTAGCCACCTAGGTGAAAGTCACTACCCTAGTGCCTTTTAAACCAATAGATACAACTTGTAGCAATTTACTCTTAGTCTAATTTAGTTGCAATTATAATTTGTAGTTTGATCATAGTAGAATATAAAGAAAACCCCAAAAATTATGAGAAGTGTAATTAAGAACACACACACGATCCTAAGCTAAATAGATACTCGACTCCAATCCTAGATCTCTGTGGATTCGATCCCGACCCACAAATCGGGTAAAAGCTATTGCGACCCTCTCTCGCTACTTTTTAGTGGTACGAAGTCGGCTGCGATCACGCTACAGCATGGCGACTCTGCTGGGGATATTTAGGCTTTTACCATTTCATACCGTTTTTTGTGAATTTGTACCCCCCCTTATGTGCAATTATTTGTGTAATTCCTTTAAGCGTTTACTTTCTTCTTCAAAAGCAAAACTGATATATCTTTCTTGTTTCCTTCCTTTACAACTGCTTTAAATTTTAAAACTGCTATATTTATGGCTTTCTTAACGTACAAATACATGTCAACATGCTTTTAATTATTGCATAACCATGCTCAACATCATACTCCACTCGTGCCAAACAAATACTATAGCAACGCTTGATGAGTGGTTGCGCCCTTCCTATATCATTACCCCCCTAAATTCGAAAAGGCTTATTTGCGATAAAACTAGTCGATCAGCGGTGCAGTCGACAGTTCTGTGCCTTCCCCCTTGAGTTGTACGCTCAAGGGTACCAGTCTAAAACCCCATAGAAACCTTACTCTGTTTAAATTGTGCATGCATCATGGTCAAACCTAGCCGTGTCAGTTATGTTGTCCACATAATGATCCTTTAAGATAGCCTTGTCCAAAGTCCACTGGGTCTCCCTAAACCCAAACGGACATCATCGCGTTCTGTGCATTTATTTGGAGAACTAAATGCTTCATGCTAATTGTTGATGTTAAATAGTCGAGTCTGGTAGGGGTAAGGGCCTAACCTTGTTTGCCTTGCAGAAATATGAGGCACGAAGTCCCCAAATTCGGCATGGTCAACAAAATCCACCCAAGATTGCTGAGTTGGTGGAAAGATTTGCATTCTAGTGACAAAACCCTCATCAGAAAATATCTGGGTAATCTACCATCCCTCTTGGGGATCCAGCCTAACAATTTGATAATAGAAGCTGCTACTTTATTTTGGGATTGTGAAAGGGCCGTGTTCCGCTTTGGGGACATAGAAATGACACCTTTGCTAGAGAAGATGGGAGGACTGGCCGGTCTAGTGTGGGAAACCGCGGGTTTGCTAATGCCTGAGAACCGCACAGGCAAGGGTTTCCTAAAAATGATGGGTTTGAAAAAGAATGCAGAATTGGTATGCCTAAAGGAATCATACATCCCTTTTGACTACCTGTATGAAAGGTACGGTCCATCAAATCATACCGTACCTACCATGACGAGTTTGCCACCACATCCTTGCGACATATCCATCGTAGAGTTTTCATCTTCATGTTTTGCTTCCTGGGTCTGATCGTGTTTCCAATGAAGAAAGGGAGAATCCATACTAGGCTGGCTATGGTAACCAAGACCCTAATGGAGGGGATTGGTGGGCAGACATTCAGCATTGTACCCATGATCATTGTAGACATATACCGAGCCTTAGAGAAGTGTCAACGAGGAGCGAGACACTTCGAAGGCTGCAATCTACTACTTCGGCATTGGCTCATGGAACATCTCCAAAAGGGCGAATACCGACAAGAAATTTGGCGAAGGGCCTGGGATGACCACATCGCTTTCCACCATCCAAAGCGAATGAACTACATCCCCGACATGTTCGCTCAGCCTGAGAATGCAAAAGAATGGGTCGAGCTCTTTGATAACCTAACTGAGGAACATGTTCAATGGATGTTTGAGTGGTTTCCGACAGAGGAGTTCATCGCCCGATCCAGAGATGCACCTTTCTTGATACTGATTGGTCTAAGAGGAACATACCCTTACGTCCCTCTTCGAGTTATGAGGCAAGCAGGTAGGAAGCAAGTCATACCCAGGGTCAACAAGATGAGCCATCTTCGAGCTAACTTCCAAAATGATGATAGTCCCCACAAGTGCCAAGCCCAGCACATGTGGTACTGCAAGATCGTAATGGAGAAAGACACCACTGAGCCAGACAGATATCATGCCACTTGTACCCCTTTCTATTCAGGTTGGTTGGAAGACAATTGGGCTGATCTGGGCAAGCTAGGGTTCGTTCAAGGCCATAGAATTTTAGATGAAAAGGCCGAGGCACAAGTCAAATACAACCAGCTGCGCAAAAGGATCCGTGAATGCAGAGCGAACACCGCGAGACATAAAACTCCAACAAGAATCTGATTGAGGAATGGAAAGACATGACTATCAGTGCCAACAAAAGGCTAGGATACTTGGAGCGAGGCATAGTAGAACTAGAGGGAAAATTTCTGAAAAGGGTTGAAGACTATCAAAAGGCTGAAGGGACCGAAGGTGGACATCTAGCCAGAGCATACCTGTTGCTGGGACTTCGCGAATTGGGGAAGCTGTTCGAAGGAGTCAAGGATGCCGAGTCTGAGGAAGGTCCTTCTGGGACCAAATAGATAGGAATTTACTTTTTCGCTTTATGCATGTAATAAGGCCAATGGCCCTTAGTGACATTTATTTCTTGCTTATTTAGTGTCGTTTTGGGATTCGCCTATTTTTTATCAATAAAATGCTTTAGCATTCTAAGTTCTCCAAATCAATTTGTCCCTAGGCCTACCTCTGGCACAAAGAGGTTCCCAAATTAGGACACACTTTACATTCCCACACTATGTGTTTAAATATTGCAATATTTTTTATAATCCTCACTGACTTGATTGCCTTTTGTTTTATTTTTTGTTTTCTTTCTTTTATTCCCCTCCCCAAAGGTTAGTTCGTGCACTCTGGCATCACCATCTTATTTCACAAGATCCAGGGGCCCTCCACCTACTCCTCCTCTTAGTCCCTCTAAAGGCAAGAACAAAGGCAAGAATAAAATGGAAGATTTGAGCAACATCAAGAAGGAGAACACAGCTGAACGGGTAGAGGCCACTGATGGCCAGGGTATTCGGGTTCCTAATGAGAATGTGTCACAGCTTGAACAGAAACTGTTGAAATTCTAGGAAGATCTCGATTAGGTTCGAAATCTGGCAAACCTGTCATTTTCCCTCAACACCCCAGACATCAACTTCCCCAACACCCAAAACCCCATACCTCCTCAAAATATCCCAAAATAGCAGAATCATCCCGCACCTCATCGTCACGCTGCTCCACCAAAGAACCAATGTAACACCTGCCATACCCCAAACAACACTCCACTCAGCCAACATCGCAAGAAGTGGTCAAGCTGGGTGAGCATGGCATCTGACTTTATAGACAGATTCAGGTTTAATACAGAGAATGCACCAGACGTGTTCTATATCCAGAATTTGAAGAAGAAGCCCACGGATACATTTCGCGAGTATGCTACTCGCTGGAAGTCCGAAGCTGCTAAGGTCAGGCCCGCCTTAGAAGAGGAGCAAATGAACAAGTTCTTTGTCCGGGCTCAGGACCCGCAGTACTATGAACAGCTGATGATGATTGAGAACCAAAAGTTCTCCGACATTATCAAATTAGGTGAAAGAATTGAAGAGGGTATTAAAAGTGGTATGGTCACAAATTTCGAAGCCTTGCAAGCTACAAATAAGGCTTTACAATCTGGTGGTGTGTCCAAGAAAAGGGACGTGGGGGCCGTGATAGTTGCACAAAGGACCAAGTCTCCCCTCAAATACCAAACTTACCCAAAACCTCCACTCACATACTAGCCAACCCCAAATTACCAAGCACCCTCACCCTCGTACCAAGCTCCGCCACCAACTTATCAATCATCTTCACCCCCTACATATCAACCTACTTCACCCAGATACTCCCAACCCGCTCATGTCTACCACACTTATAATTCTCAACCATCCCATTATCAATCACCCCCTACACGCCAAAACTTCCCTAGACCTCGACCTAATTTTGATCGCAGACCTCCAAAACAATATACTGCCATCGCTGAACCCATCGACCAGCTGTATGAGAAGCTCAAAGCTGCTAGTTATGTCACCCCCATCCCTGCTGCAATCCTTGAGAATCCTTCTGATGTTCTTAACGTCAATACACGTGGAAAACACCTGGCTCAAAAGGTGAAAAAACCACGACCTACTACTTAGTAGGGTTTTCCCAAACTTCCACTAAAATCACCAAGCCAAAACAGCATTTACAAAACTCTTGTAAACCTAAGGATTTAACTCTAATCCCAGTGTAGCACACAACCTCAAGTGTTGCGACACCTTGAAGTTAACTCTAACTTGAATACTCAAAGTACCTAATACAATTGCTTCTGTGAAAGATGGAAAGGTACAACCTTAAAATACCTACTATAATTGAACTAAAATAAAAGAAAGACACAATGGAATTGGTTCTTCTATCTTGTCCAAATTGCTTCAGGAATGCACACTTGAATCTCACATAAATTGCTTGCAAAATTGCCTCGCTCTTTTGCTCTTAATTTAGTTTAACTTCTGCGTTTGTGCAATACCTGTAAAAGAGAACAATCACTGTTATTTAATGAGTTAGTAATCAGAGTTTGATTGAGACTCAATTACTGATCTTCCATCGAAGTTGAGTCCTTGAAGAATACAAACTCCAACCCTATCCTTTATCTGGATTGTGTCCTCTTCCCATAAGGATACTTTCTCTCCTTATTCAATATGCAACCTTTTCGATTAGTTCAGGAGATATTGCTGCTTGATCACTGAGACTTATCTTCTTCACGTGTATCTCACATGTCTAGGTTGATGGATACTATGCCTCACATGATGGACCTGGTCCACGACTGAGTTCATTTGCCATTCTTCAAAACTTCACCTAAACTTGGGCCAACAAATTCCCCCTTTTTGATGATGACAAACTCTGTGCTTTTATGGATAAAAAAAATCTGTAAGAACTCAGCTTAACCATCAGCACTTAACTTAGAATTTTAACTTATCATCAAGGACCAGGTTTAATTAGGTTATAAATATCACATTATTCAAAATAAAGATTAAAGCACAATATCTCTTCCCCCTTTTGGCATCATCGAAAAGTTGCATACATTGTGAATCCTAGAATTTAGTAATTACTCATGGCCACTTGGGCAACTGCAAGTGAAAACATGGATTAAATCATCAATAATCAACAAACACATTCAACTATTACGAACAAAATCTTCATAGAACAAGAGAAACAGCAGTTGTCATTGATAAGATATGTTTCCATCTTCAAACCACAAAAAGAAATAAAAAAAATTCCAAACATGAGCAAAAACAGAAAAAGTCCCTAATCTGGGTCACTGGGGGTAGTAGACTGGTTGAGAAGGCAACAACTGGAGGACCTAAGGCTTGGAAGAACTAGAGGGCTGGGTTTGGAGAAGGTTAAGCATATTCTGAAGCATCCTATCACTTTTTTCCTTTTCTTTTGCTAGCTCAGCTCTAAGGCCATCTCTTTCAGCTTCCAATTCAGCAACACGAGCCTGAAGCCTAGCAATTTCAGCATCCTTAGTTCCACACTCTTGAACCAAAGCCCTAACCTTGCTGTTCACAGGTGTCTTCAAAGATAAACCAGGTTCAACTGGGATGTCATTGACAGGATAGTCACAAGCCAATAAGGTTTTAACACCAAAATGCTCCTTGCTTGATGCCATCTCCATTTCTTCAAAGGCACCCTTAGCCTGTCCAGCACAGTAGTCAGTATGAACCCAAATAGAGTTGCATGTGCCTTGGAGCCATTAATGACCCTGTCTAGTAATTTGACAATAAAAGCAGGCCAATTTATCTGCATTCCTCTCACAAGGCACTCCATAAGAACCAGGTCCATGTAGTTGGCTATATGCCTCCTCTCTTGTCTTAGCAGCAGGCACTTGTTAACAAATTCAAACAAGACCTTGTGCTCAGGTCTCATCTCACTTTTCTGCACAAACCTGGCTTCAAGTACATCTTCAACAGTTGCAGCATCACAAAAATTTCTAGTAATTTGAAGAGCAGTGGGGAGAGATTCCAGACATGGCCACCTTTGCCTTGTATAATCATCATGCCCTTCACTAGGTATGCCCAGAATCTCACCCAGTTTGACTGCATCAAACTCCACTTTTACTCCTCTCACCAGGCTGGAGACTACCCCATTTTTCACAGTGGCATTTGCCATAAACTCAATTAGTTCATTCCTGGCCAGCCTGCCATCCAATTCAAGGACCATGTCCTTCCACCCTTGTGCAGTAAGAGCATCTACCAACCTCCTTATTCCTGGTTCATCAAGGTCTTTCAGCAGCCTTCCTTTCAAAAAATTTTTTTGCCAAAGATGGCAAACCTGTCTTGTTCTTTCTCAGATTCTTCTTCTTCTCCACCACTCCACTCTTCATCTTCTTCAACAATTTTCTTTTGTTTACCCTTCACAGCAGACCTAGTTCTTTTGGCTAAAGAAGATTCAGCAAGTACAGGTACAGAGGAAGACTTCTTGGAAGAAGTCTTGGAACTTTTTGGTTTGGGTGTTGGAACCTCTTCAGTTGCTCCTCTTTCTTGATGGACCAGTTCCATCTCCTCTTCTTCTTTTTCTACAACCTCAGAACTCTCCACAACCTTTGCTTTTCCATTCTCCCTCTTATTCTTCTTGCTCTCTTCCAGAGCTTTCTGTAATTCTGCTTCACTTTGTTTGACCCTGCTCCTGGTAGCTCTTCCCTTAGGTACTGAAGGTACAGTAGGTTTTGGGGATGACATTTTGCTTTTCTTTGTTGGCTTGGAAGCAGTTGGAGCCTTTTGTGTGGAAGCTTTACGCTTCTTTGGATCATAACTGGCCCCAACCTTCTTCAGAAGATCAGCCAGAGTCTCCTCAGTAGATGAACCAGGTTCATCTTGTTGCTTGCTTAAATTAACAAGCCCTTCAGCCGCCTCCCCAGAACCACTTCCCCTTGACTTGTTGCCACCTTCTTTAACACCTCCACAGATAGCCAATAACTTTTCTTTCTTATTTCCCCTCACATCATCACTGACTCGCTTTCTCTCTTTTTCTTTCTTTTTACCTCCTCTTCTACTAGTATCAGCCCCCTTTACATCTTTTAACAGGACCAACCAAGGCAAACCTATTTTCTACACTTTCAACAACATCAGAGAATACCAAGCAAGAATTTGCCTCACCAGGAGTTTCTTGAATATTTTCAGTGTCAGATGACCCATGTTCTTCACCTTCGCTGGCAGAAATAAAATCATCAGACTCGGAGCTTGAGTCGGATTCTTGAGCATGACTTTCCTTCCTCTGGCTAGCCTTCAATTTCTCACTTAGAGCTTTCCTTAAAGCTCTAGAGGCTTCAGTTTTTCTAGCTAGCATTTTTAGCCTGTAAAACCTAGGTTTTGGGTTTTTAATAGGAGGAGTAGATGAGGATGTGTTAGAGGGAGATGCTGGTGGGGGAGTGCCAGGATTATCTTGGGGGTTAGACATGTTTCTTCTACTATGGAGGAGTTTTGGGAATTTCTGAGAAGAAAGAAGATTCGGGATTTCTGGACAAGAAGAGGGCGATCAGAATAGGAGAAGAGTTTTGACGGTTATGGACTAATGAAGGAGGGGTTTGGTGTATTTAAAGGTGATTAGACTTAAATGCAGTAACGGGAGCTTTTCAGAGGTCAAGTAGAAGTCTAATCAAGGTGTAATTTCGGTCTCTTAGTGATTATTAGGCCTCGCTAGATTTTAGGCAAAAATCTCAATTTTTAGAGTTCTAGGAGAACGAAACTGGTTCAATGCTCAACGGATAGAATTTCTGGGAATTTGATGAATGTAGGACTTCTCTCATGATTGGAAAATAATCTTTCTAATTGTGCAGAGTATAGAAAACATACCTGAACTTTTCATATGAACACATACTGATGAACCAGGTTCTTCATTTAGAACTCTTTTGAACATGCCTCAAATGCCAAAATAGAAGAAACTTTGTAAGAGATCAATGAATCATATATATACACATGTCGCAGGAGTATACTAATTGAAGTATGAAACTGAGTAAGAATTGATCTAGATATTTACACAAAGTTAGAACTCCTAACAAAAAAAATAATTTTTTTTTCATTTTTTTTTTCATTGTGCATTCTGAACTGGACCTATTAGGTGATCTTAATCATCCCTAATTCCAACCTGTTCCTCTCAAAGTTTTCTCTACTCAGTGCTTTAGTGAAAATATCAGTTATTTGTTTATCAGTGGCACACAATCTATTGAAATCAATCCTTTCTCATAGTTATCTCTAAAGAAGTGGTGTCTAACATCTATGTGCTTAGTCCTCTTATGATGAACATGGTTCTTTGTCATAATTATAGCACTAGTGTTATCACAGAATATTGGAATACATCCCACTTCAATTCCAAAATCTACCAATTGTTGTTTGATCCATAGCAGTTGGGCACAACGAGAAGCAACAACAACATATTCAGCTTCAGCAGTAGAAAGGGCCACAGAATTTTGCTTTTTGTAGCCTATGGCACAAGGCATGAACCAAGGAAGTGTGCCATACCTGAGGTGCTTTTCCTGTCCACTAAGAACCCTGCATAATCAGCATCAGCCTACTAGATCAAAATTACTACCTTTAGGATACCAAAGGCACAGATCAGTGGTGCCTTTCAGATATCTCAGTATCCTCTTGACAGCAATCAAGTGAGACTCTTTTGGATTTGCTTGAAAATGAGCACAAAGCCCTACACTGAAAACAATGTCAGATCTGCTGGCAGTGAGATACAAGAGTGAACCAATCATACCCCTATACAACTTTTGATCAACTGATGAACCAGGTTCATCAACATCTAATTTAGTGGCAGTTGCAATGGGTGGTCTATTTCTTTAGATTCCTTCATTTTAAACTTTTTGATTAGCTCTTTTGTATACTTCTGCTGATGGATCATGGTTCCATTTGGACTTTGTTTGATCTGTAAGCCTAAGAAGAAGTTAAGCTTACCCATCATGCTCATTTCAGACTCACTCCCTACTAATTTTGCAAAGTCCTTAATTAGCTTGTCAGTGGTAGCCCCAAAGATTATGTCATCAACATATATTTGTACAACAAGGAGATCCTTACCCTTTTCCCTTAAGAATAAGGTACTATCAATTTTACCTCTCTTGTAACCATGCTTCAGCAGAAATTTTGACAGTCGTTCATACCATGCTCTTGGGGCCTGCTTGAGTCCATAGAGAGCCTTGTCTAACTTGTACACATGCTCAGGACATTCCTTGCTCTCAAACCCTGGAGGTTGTTTCACAAACACTTCTTCTTTCAGGTAGCCATTTAGGAAGGCACTTTTGACATCCATCTGATGAAGAGTAAATTCCATATGTGCTGCAAAGGCTATAAGAAGTCTGATTGCCTCTAGTCTTGCAACTGGAGCAAAAGTCTCATCATAGTCTATGCCCTCCTCCTGGCTGTAACCTTGGACCACCAATCTTGCCTTGTTTCTTGTAACTGTTCCATCTTCATCAATTTTGTTCCTAAAGACCCATTTTGTACCAATGATTGATATGTCCTTGGGTCTTGGAACTAGATGCCAAACTTGACTTCTTTCAAACTGTTTAAGTTCATCCTGCATTGCATTCACCCAATCTGCATCCTGCAAAGCCTCAACAACTTTTGTAGGTTCAATGATATATAGAAAAGTATCAAAAGCACACAGATTCTTTAATTGTGATCTGGTTTTGACCCCAGATGTTGGATCAGTGAGAATGTTCTCAATGGAAAGAGAACTTTGATACTTGTGAGGTTTCACAACCAACTGGCTTCTACTAGATGCTTCGGCCATTTGTTGAGGAACAGGACCATGAATAGGTTCCTTCAAAGAATTTATTTCAATTCCTCTTTGATTAGTTCCCCCTGTCAGGTTGCCCTGTATGGAAGAACCTGTTCCATCACCTGTTCCTTCTGTTGGTGCCACTTTGACCTGAGCTGATGCTTCAGTCAAGTCCTTTACCAATCCGATGGCTTCATCTTCATGTTCCTGTCTCTCAGAAAGAATGTTAGTTTCATCAAATACTACATGCACACTTTCTTCTACACACAAAGTTCTTTTGTTAAACACTTTATATCTTTGCTATGTGAAGAATATCCCAAGAATACTCCCTCATCACTTCTGGGATCAAACTTACCTAGGGAATCTTTTCCATTATTGTGCACATATCACTTGCAACCAAATGCCCTAAGATGGGATATGTTTGGTTTTCTCCCTTTAAGTAACTCATAGGGAGTCTTCTCTACCAGAGGTCTCGTCATGCATCTATTGATTATGTAACATGCAGTGTTTACAGCCTCTGCCCAGAAGCTGTGAGGCAATTTACTAGAAGCAGCATGGTTCTAGCCATGTCCTCAAGAGTTCTATTCTTCCTTTCAACTACTCCATTTTGTTGAGGGGTCCTAGGGGCAGAGAAATTATGATCTATACCATTTTCATCACAGAATTCAGCAAACTTGGAATTTTCAAATTCAGTTCCATGATCAAACCTAATGGATGCAAGTTGATTTCCTAATTGTTTCTGAGTTTTTCTAACAAATGCAGTGAACATGTCAAATGCTTCATCTTTGGAGGTTAGAAATAGAACCCAGGTAAATCTAGAATAATCATCAACAAGCACCATTACATATTTCTTTCCACCTCTGCTCATGGTTCTCATTGTACCACATAGATCCATATAGACCAGTTCCAACGACTTGGTTGTACTTACCATTTTCTTGCTTTTGAAGGATGATCTTACCTGCTTCCCCCTTGCACATGCCTCACAAACTTTGTCTTCCTTGAACTTGATATTAGGTAACCCTATCACCAAGTCTTTAGAGACTAATTTGTTAAGCTGATTTAGACTTGCATGACCAAGTCTTTTGTGCCACAGGAGGGGATCATTGACCAACACACTTAAACAAGTGAGTTCACTTTCTGAGAGAGTAGACAAATCTACAATGTAAATATTGTTAACTATTAAACAATCTTGTCAGTGGTAAGGTTAATCACAAAGCATTTGGTGGAGGTAAAAGCCACAAGGTTACCTCTGTCACACAATTGTGACACACTTATTAGGCAATATTTCAAGCCATCTATCAGGTAGACATTCTCTATGGAATGAGAATCTGTCTTTCCTACCTTTCCAACCCCAATGATCTCACCTTTCTTTCCATTACCAAAGGAGACATTACCTCCTTTTAAGTTCTCAAGTGAAAGGAACTGGTCCTTATTCCCGGTCATATGTTTTGAGCAACCACTATCCATATACCATATTTGGCTGCATCCTTTCACTTGGACCTACAAAGGAAATCAGAGGTTAGTCTTAGGAACCCAAACTAATTTGGGTCCCTTTCTATAGGCAAAAGGATGAATCAAATTCCTTCTTGCCCATCCAGGCAGCTTACTTTTCACTTGAACAAAGGCTTTGTTCTTTTGACTGGCCTTTACTTTTGTATTACATTCATTTTTGTAATGGCCAGTCTTGCCACAATGTGTGCATATTTTATTCTCAGGAAGTGTGAGGTACTTGCTTTTAGGGTCCCACTTTGGTGCTTGAGTCCCATAGCCAAGTCCTCTTTGTTGCTACTGTGATGCTCTTGCAACCAAGAGAGTGCATCAGAGGCCTTGTTCCATTTGTAAGTTCTGTCTAATTCATGTTTCACCTTTCCTAGATCTTCTTTTAGGACTTTGATTAGTTTATCCTTTTTATAAAATTCATCCTTCATTTTTCCTAGGTTTACCTCTAGAGTGAGATATGTGTGATCAGCTTTCTTCTTTCCAGTTCCTAGTTTCAATTTTAAGTTTTCAGACCTAAGTTCTAGGACACTGTTATCAAGTTCAAGAACCTGGTTCTTCAACTCAGCATTTGTGTTGTCACTCTCATTAGCCCTAGACTCTAGACTTTTGCATTTTGCTTTTAGGATCACACATTCCCTAGACAGAATTTCCTTCTCATTGTTAATTATCTCAGACTCATCAATGAAGTCTAGTAATAGCTCAGCCAACCTTTCTTTAGACAAAAATTTAATCTTGTCTTTGAGATGAAGAATACTTACCTCTTGTTCATCATCTGATTCTTCGATGGCCATCAGTGCTTTCTCTTTTTCATCTTCATCTTCTGAGTCTTCATCTGAGGTTTCTCCCCAAGCAGCAACCATAGCCTTGGTTGAACTTTTGTTCCCTTTTGGTCGAACCTGTTCCTTCTTCCTGTTCCTTCGTTCAGCCCTTTCTTTCTTCCACTCAATTTCCCATTGAGGACAGTTCTTGATCATGTGATCAGTCTTACCACACTTGTAGCGACCCTCATTGGTCTGTTTTTCAAGAGCTCTTGTCTTGTTGAAGTTTGTACCTCTTGAAGAACCCCTTCCTCTCATCAGGTACTTTTTGAAATCTCTAGTGATCATAGCCATCTCATCATCTTCCAGATCTGAACCTTCAGCAATTCTGAGAGCTAAGCTTCTCTCCTTCTTGGGTGTATCCATTTTCATGGTTGCCTTCTCATTTCATAAGCAGTAAGATTTCCAATCAGTCATCCAGTTTGAGAGTAGCAATATTCTTGGATTCCTGAATGGCAGTGATTTTGCTTTCCCATGTGACTGGCAGAACCCTTGTCAAAATTTTCTCAACCTTGTCTTCTTCAAGAATAGTCCTTCCAAGAGATTTAAGTTCATTTGTCAGTATAGTGAACCTAGTATACATTTCTTGAATTATTTCTCCTTCCTTCATAGTAAAGTTCTCATATTGAGAATACAACAGTGTTCCACTTGACCTCATTACTGGAGGTGTTCCTTCATGAGCCACTTGCAAGGTGTTCCAGATTTCCTTAGCAGTGGTACATCATTGAATTCTGCAATACTCATCAGGACCTAGTCCACACACAAGCCATTTCTTGGCTTTAGCATTTTTCTCCCACTTCCTCAGGTCTTCAACAGTGCAGTCAGCCCTTGTCTTTGGCACATCAACTCCTTCAGCATTCTTCTTTGTGGTTGCTAGGGGACCATCAGTGACTATGTCCCAGAGTTCATAGTCTTCCCCTATGATGTAATCTCTCATCCTGTTCTTCCACCAAGAATAGTACTGACCATTGAAAAGTGGAGGCCTAGCAGTGGATTGCTCTTCCCAGTTTCCAGGTGGTGCACTCATGTTGATATTCTCCTAAGGTGTTAGCCTCTTCAAGGATAACCTGCTCTGATACCAATTGATGTTCTTAACGTCAATACCACACAGGGGGGGGGGGGGGGGTGATTTGTGTGGTACCCAATTTTCGCTCTAGAAGAACCTGGTTCTTCTAGGTGTGCTTACTACTACTGTTTGCGGAATTAAGAGTACATAAAATAAAGAACACAGAGATTTTTATGTGGAAAACACCTAGCTCAAAAGGTGAAAAAACCACGACCTACTGCTCGGTAGGATTTTCTCAAACTTCCATTAAAATCACTGAGCCAAAACAGCATTTACATAACCCTTGTAAACCTAAGGATTAAACTCTAATCCCAGTGTAGCACATAGCCTCAACTATTGCGACACCTTCAAGTTAACTCTAACTTGAATACTCAAAGTACCTAATACAATTGCTTCCATGAAAGCTGGAAAGGTACAACCTTAAAACACCTACTACAATTGAACTAAAATAAAAGAAAGGCACAATGGAATTGGTTCTTCTATCTTGTCCAAATAGCTTCAGGAATGCACAATTAAATCTCACATAAATTGCTTGCAATATTGCCTCACTCTTTTGCTCTCAATTTAGTTTAACTTTTGCGTTTGTGCAATACCTGTAAAAGAGAACAATCACTGTTATTTAATGAGTTAGTAATCAGAGTTTGATTGAGACTCAATTACTGATCTTCCATCGAAGTTGAGTCCTTGAACAATACAAACTTCAACCCTATCCTTTATCCAGATTGTGTCCTCTTCCCATAAGGATACTTTCTCTCCTTATCCAATATTGAACCTTTTAGATTAGTTTAGGAGATATTGCTGCTTGATCACTAAGACTTATCTCCTTCACGTGTATCTCACATGTCTAGGTTGATAGATAACGTGCCTCACATGATGGACCTAGTCCATGACTGAGTTCTTTTATCATTCTTCAAAACTTCACCAGATCTTGGGCCAACACCTTCTCAATGGGTTAACCCAAACAAGTCCTGTGCGTACCACTCCGGCATGAAGGGGCACACCATCGATGAATGCCGCTCTTTGAAAGACAAGATACAGTCTCTGATTGATAACAAGATCATTGTGGCGAAGGAACCCACTCCAAACGTCCGCAACAATCCTTTGCCAGACCATAAGGGTGGAGGTACCACATGATTGAAGTAGAAGATGACTGGGATCCCGAGGGATCAATCGGGTTGATCGCAGAAGGTGATGACCCAAAGAAACCGGCAATTACTCTCAATCCAATCATAGTCCAGATCCAGCCGTCCGAGGATACTGAGGTGAATATGTCTATACCTCTTGAGTTTAAAGCAGCGCCCCCCGCAAAGACATCGGTACCAATTGAGGTTGAATTCGTGTCTCCAGCAAATGCACCCACACCATTTGAGGTTGCAGTCTTGTCGTCCAAGGCACATGTTCCATTCGAAGTAAGGATAGCCGCACCGATCCCAGTGGCGATATCAACCACGCCACCCTTCTATACAAATGTTGTACCCTGGGACTATATAGCCGAGGCGAGAAGGAAGGGCAAAGTCAGGATTGAAGAAACTACCGCAGTGCAGGGTATGACAAGAACTGGTAGAGTCTATACCCCTAAACATCTAGCTGAGTCAAGCAAGCAAGCCTCCAATCGACCACCCCTCATCGAGACAGGTCTGGACGACCTTTGGAGGAATATAGAGGCCAAGTAATATTCCGTCATCGACCAGTTAAACAAGACGCCAACACAAATATCCATTCTCTCTTTGCTGCAAAATTCTGAGACGCACAAGAATGCTTTGTTAAAGGTGCTAAATGAAGCGTACGTACCAAGTAACATCACTAGCAGGGAAGTGGCTAATATGGTAGGACAAGTTCTGGAAAGCCATAAGGTCACCTTTAATGAGGACGAGCTGCCACCTGAAGGGCTGGGGCACAACAAAGCACTGCACATCACCGTGCAATGCAAAGATTATTTCATCACCAGAATCCTGATCGATGGAGGGTCCAGTCTTAACATTTGTCCGCTAATAACACTCAAAAAGTTGGGTAAAGGGCTACATGAGATAAAGGATGGAGCAATCACTGTGAAAGCTTTTGATGGTTCTCAGAGGTCCACCATTGGTGAGATTAGTCTATGCCTGCAGATGGGACCAACCTGGTTAGAGGTCGATTTCCAGGTAATAGATGTACCAGCATCTTACAACTTACTGCTGGGACGGCCATGGATTCATGCTGCTGGGGCCGTAGCGTCAATGCTGCATCAGGCAATAAAGTTCGAATGGAATCACTAGGAAGTGATCATTCACGGCGACGGTAGCAACCCTATATACAGTCGCCAGACTATCCCGACGATCGAGGGAAGAAGGAAGCTGGGTGGAGAAACTTACCACCACATTGAACGGGTCAATGCTATCGACAAAGACAAATGGTGGGATAGCAAAATCGAGAGTATACTGAGTTGGAGTGGGTACGAGCCTATGAAAGGGCTCGGTAAGAACCTCCAAGGAATCTCTAAACCCATAAAACTCAAGAAACATGGCACTACCTTCGGTTTGGGATATGAATACACTTGGGAAGAATTCAATAGCTGGTCGCCACCATGGCGCAATCTTTACTACCCACTAGAGCAGCCAATACCACATCTGGAGCAGACCGTCCAATAGGCCAACATTATTTATGGGTCAGATGAAGAAGAAGCACTTGCAGCAGTGAAGAACTTGTTTCTAGAGGACAGTGATATGGACTGTTGCGTTATTCTCGAGGAGGAGGGGGAGGAAGGCCCTTCCATACAAGCTGTAACTAGAGGGGCACATCTCAAGAATTGGACCATCAGGACAACTAAAGCCCGAAGAGCCTTGGGCATTACTATTACTTGTCTTGATGAACCAATGACTGTGACATGCAATGACAACGCAACAAACAGACATGGATTCAGAGGAAGACGACATACCTGATGAGATAGTCAAAGAAGTTGAGAATTTTGAGAACAGACCTAAGTTCAATCTGGACAAGACCGAGTTTGTCAACCTGGGAGATTCAGAAAACGTCAAGGAAACACGAATCAGCATTCACCTGTCGCCACTAGAGAAGAAAGAATACACAAAATTTCTAAAGGAGTATGAAGACATATTCGCCTTGTTGTATGATGACATGACTGGTCTGAGTACGTCAATTGTGGCTCACAAACTGCCAACCATTCTAATGTGTCTGCCGATAAAGCAAAAGCTCAGAAAGTTCAAGCCCGATATGAGCTTGAATATCAAGGAAAAAGTCACCAAGAAGATCAATGGTAAGGTTCTCAAGGTAGTAGAATACCCGACATGGTTAGACAACATTGTGCCAGTGCCAAAGAAGGATGGGAAAGTCAGAGTCTGCGTCGACTACCGGGATCTCAGCTGGGCCAGTCCGAAAGACGACTTCCCTTTGCTAAATATACACATCCTGATTGACAATTGCGCCAAGCATGAGCTACAGTCATTCGTAGATTGCTTCGCTGGTTATCATCAGATCTGGATGGATGAGGAAGATGCTGAGAAAACGGCTTTCATTATGCCGTGGGGAATGTACTGTTACAAGATGATGCCATTCGGCCTGAAGAATGCAGGGGCCACCTACATGAGGGCCATGACTACCTTCTTCTATGATATGATACACAAGGAGATAGAGGTATATGTGGATGATGTTATTATCAAATCAAAGAAGGCCACTGACCACATAGAAGATCTGAGGAAGTTCTTCAATAGATTGCGGAGATACAACTTGAAACTAAACCCCGCAAAAGTGCGCATTTCGGGTTCCTGCTGGGAAATTGCTTCGGTTTATTGTGAGCCGCCGAGGAATAGAACTGGATCCATCGAAAGTCAAAGCCATTCAAGAATTACCACTGCCAAGGAACAAGAAAGATATGATGAGTTTCTTGGGAAGGCTTAACTACATCAGCCGATTCATAGCACAGTCTACAGTTATCTGTGAGCCAATCTTTAAGGTTTTAAAGAAGGACGCCGCCACCAAATGGACCGATGAATGCCAAAAGGCCTTCAACAAAATCAAGGACTACCTGTCAACACCAACAGTATTAGTCCCGCCCGAGCCAAATAGACCCTTATTACTCTGCCTTGCAGTGTTAGATGGAGCTTTTGGCTGCGTCCTGGGGCAACACGATGAAACAGGGAGGAAGGAGCAAGCCATTTATTATCTCAGTAAGAAGTTCACCCCGTACGAGGCCCGTATTCTCTATTGGAACGCACCTGTTGTGCTTTGACTTGGGTAGCTCAGAATCTGAGACATTACTTCTGTGCCTATACTACATATCTCATATCGAGAATGGATCCCTTGAAGTACATCTTTCAGAAGCCCATGCCCACTGGCAAGCTAGCCAAGTGGCAAATCCTGTTGAGTGAATTCGACATTGTTTACGTAACTCAGAAAGCAGTAAAGGGACAGGCACTGGCAGACCACCTTGCTGAAAACCCCGTGGATGGAGGATACGAACCCCTGAAAACATATTTTCCTGATAAAGAGGTATCATTCATAGGAGAAGACATTGCGGAATCCTACGACGATTGGAGAATGTTCTTTGATGGAGCAACAAACTTCAAAGGAGTTGGCATAGGAGCAGTCCTAATATTAGAAACCAGTCAGCATTACCCGTTGTCTGCCAAACTCAGGTTCCCCTGCACCAAAAATATGGCCGAATATGAAGCCTGCATCTTAGGACTCAAAATGGCCATTGACATGAACGTTCAAGAGCTTCTAGTGATTGGAGATTCAGACTTACTTATACATCAGGTACGAGGAGAATGGGCAGCCAAGAACTCCAAGATACTCCCGTATCTGCATCACGTACAGGAATTGAGAAAGAGGTTCATAAAGATGGAATTCCAGCATGTTCCCAGAATCCAGAATGAGTTCGCCGATGCATTGGCTACCCTATCATCTATGATACAACATCCCAACAAGAATTGCATTGATCCCATTCCGGTGAAATCCATAATCAGCCAGCTTACTGTGCCCGTGTTGAAGAGGAAGCAGACGGAAAGCCTTGGTTTCATGATATCAAGGAATATTTGGCAAAAGGAGAGTACTCGTAGCTTGCGAATCCTACTCGGAAACGCATACTTCGGAGATTGTCCAACAACTTCTTTCACAGTGGAGGAATCCTGTATAGGAGGACTCCCGATTTAGGATTATTAAGAAGTGTCGACACAAAGGAAGCATCCCGGCTACTAAAGGAAATTCATGCTGGGACCTGCGGTCCACATATGAACGGTTTTTTCTTAGCAAAGAAGATACTCCGGGCTGGTTACTTTTGGATGACTTTGGAAACGGACTACATCCAGTATGTTCGGAAATGCCATCATTGTCAGATACATGCAGACATGATAAAGGTACCTCCAAGCGAGCTTAACACAACAAGATCACCGTGGTCGTTCGCCGCGTAGGGAATGGACGTTATTGGACCAATCGAGCCTGCCGCTTCCAACGGACACAGGTTCATCCTAGTAGCCATCGACTATTTTGCCAAATGGGTCGAAGCAGCATCTTACAAAGCAGTGACTAAGAAAGTCGTGGCAAACTTTGTTTGTCAATTCGGAATTCCAAAGTCAATCGTTACTAATAATGGCTCCAACCTCAACAGCAACTTGATGAAAGTTATGTGCGAAACTTTCAAGATCAAACACAAAAATTCCACAGCCTACAAGCCTCAGATGAATGGAGCTGTAGAAGCCGCCAACAAGAATATCAATAAGATATTGAGGAAAATGATAGAGAAGCATAGACAGTGGCACGAGAAGTTATCATTTGCTCTACTGGGATATCCCACCACAGTCCGCACATCAACCGGGGCAACCCCCTATATGCTGGTTTACGGTATAGAGGCTGTCATTCTCGCTGAGGTATTCCGTCCCTAAGGATCATGCAAGAAGTTGAGCTCGACGTTGCAAAGTGGGTAAAGAGTCTTTATGAGTAACTAGCCCTTATAGACGGAAAGAGAATGAATGCAGTCTGCCATGGTCAACTCTACCAAAACATAATGTCCAGAGCCTTCAACAAAAGAGTCAAGCCAAGACAGTTCACACCAGGGCAGCTTGTGTTAAAGAAAGTTTTTCCGCATCAAGATGAAGTCAAAGGGAAGTTCTCTCCCAACTGGCAGGGTCCATACATGGTTCACCGGGTTTTGACAGGAGGAGCCCTCATACTTGCAGAAATGGACGGGGAAGTCTGGCCGAAGTCGATCAATTCTGATGCAGTCAAGCGTTACTATGTGTAATCTTTATGCTTTCCTTGTGTGATGTAAATTGAACTACGCTTGACCTGATTCCCGTTTAAGAGGGGATACATAGGCAGCCCTATGGGTTCGGTCACAATGCAATAGAAATTTCATTTCCATCGGAAACTGGGGCAGAATTTTGAGGAGGACCCTCAAAATTCCGAAGTAATTTCAGCCGATCGCTGCACGAGCAACAGTCAAAAACGTCAACCCATCAAACTGGGGACGAATTTTGAGGAGGGCCCTCAAAATTCCGTAGCAGGAGAGGTTGCAATGTCCTGAACTACGTCACAGTCGTCGGTTCATCTAAAAGCTATTTTTAATTTATGTCATACTTTTACAAAATCATGCATGTTTATTATTGAAACCGCTTTGTTTAGCTACGCTACCCCAATGATACAGAAGGTATCACCAGATCAGAGCCAAATTAGTCAAGCAAAGCCAGCGGGGATACGAACTAATCCCCCCTTACAAAACTCACAATTTTTCTTTGGATGCAGGCACTAGGATTGCGAAATCCTTAAACATATTGTACGCCCAGGGGACAAACATTGCTCTTCGAACTGTTGCACTTGCCAACATTTGCTATCAGCACACAGCAGTAATGCTCCGTAGTCACCATGCTCCCAGTAATCACAATGCCGCAATCTGCTATCAGCTAAGAAAACACTACTGTCATTCTGCCTTCCGAGACTAATCGCTGTCTCCATTTGCATTTGCATTGCATAAGGCTTCTATTCTTCCTTCCAATTTGCATAAGGCTACTATTCTGCCTTCCAATTTGCATAAGGCTACTATTCTGCCTTCCGAGACTAAATGTTGTCTCCATCTGCATTTACATTGCATAAGGCTACTATTATGCCTTCCAATCTGTATAAGGCTACCATTCTGCCTTCCGAGGTTAAGCTCTACCTCCATCTGCATCTGCATTGCATAAGTCTACTATTCTGCCTTCCAATCTGCATAAGGCTACCATTCTGCCTTCCGAGTTTAAGCTCTACCTCTATCTGCATTCGCATCATTGCATAAGGCTACTTTCCTGCCTTTTGAGGCTAGGATCTTCCTCCAATTTTCTTCGAAACTAAGCACTATCTCAAGCACTATTTATCTCTTTTCTCTTACAGGCTAAGCTTTGCCCTCCAATTCGCAAGACTAAGCCTTGTCCGCATCATACTACTGCATCCTTCATGGGCTGAAATATCGCTAACTCATCCGAAGGCGTCATCATTTGGAGGCACCATCTTCATAGCCCGAGAACACTATGTCATGGTCTGAGGACCTCTTTCAATCTTTTGCATATCATTATTCAAAGGCGTCATGGTTCGGAGGCACCATCCTCATAGCCCGAGAACATCATTTCATGGCCTGCGAATCCTGCACCAAACAACCCAAGGCCCAGGACATCATGGTCTGAGGACGCCATTCCTAACCGTCCAAAGACAACATTCATGGTCCGACGAGATTTTGCATCATGTTTAAATTTATGCACAGCATACGCTTGTATTGCTTCTATTTGCAGGTAAGACGACGAGCAACGGCTATCCCAGCAGGAGTGATCCCGCTCTAGTTCCCTCAAGCCATATGAAACCTAACCATTCCCGTAAGCCGTTCACTCACCCAACCCTAGATGTTGCGTCCGTTCTTGAAATGGCTTCATCGGTATACTCCGCTGATGGATCCTGAACTACATACGGCCTAATTCCTGTAGAACCAGGGATATGTAGGCAACTCAGAAACCAGGGTGCGGCCTAAATCTCTTCAAACCATTTCGCTCGGTCAAAATTGGCCATCATATCTTTACCCGACAACTCTTTCATCCTTCCCGGGTAAAGAGGGGCAGCTGTTAATACCCAATATTTCCTCAAATTATCTAAATTATTCATATAGACCATCAAAATTAGGTTTTCATAATAATTGGTATTTTTCTATAATTTTGCTCATATTTTTACTAATTTATTTTTATTTATCCAGTATTTTTATCTCGAATAATTAATTATAAATTGCATTACAAATGATTCTAAAAGCATTCCTTGATTTAATATATAATTTTTGGTCCTATTAAGACCAAATGTATTTCACAAATTAGCCAAATTGGCACTATCTGGTTATAACTGCAATGACTTTGCAATCATGGACTAATTATATATTTGTGCTATTTTTTTACTCAATAATTAGTCATTTATATTTTTAATACTAATTAATCATTTTAACTTAGTTTATTAAGCATCAATTTCATTTTTTTATAATTATTAGCCATTTTTATGAGTTATTATCTATTTTATGGGGTATTTAACAACTAGCCATTTTTTAAGTTCAATTATAGCCTAATTAACCCAGACCCCTAACCCAATAAACTAGCCCAATTACCCAACCCAAACTTAAAATCTTATCCGGCCAACCCTCGTTCGATCTGAGCCATTGATTAATTCAAATCAACGGCCCAGATTAATACTTACCATATTAACCCCTAAACGACTAACCCTCTTTCTCATTTTTCCCCCGTCTCACTTCTTACCCGTCTCTCTGAATCCTCTCAACTCTCTCTAGAAGCTTCGTCTCCTGAGCTCTGTCTCTCCCCTCTCCGGCCATCTCTTCCCCGGAAACCATGAAGTTTCCACCTCTCATCGACCTTATGAATCCGTCTTTCACACCTGTGTCACGGTGGAGGCTCTCAAGTGACCCTGAGGCGGTCCACTCCCATCTTCGGTCTCATGCCATGTTTTCCGGCCACCTATGGCCGTTCGAGTAAGCTCTACATTTTCCGGCCAAAGGCCGGTGATATTTTAAGCTCTCTTCTCCTCCTTTGGGTTTTCTCTGGAAACCCTAGCTTTAAATCCTCCAATATTTTTAGATATGTGAGGGATCTATGTGTCTTTTAAGGTTCTCACCTGTTTTCCTCAAAAGATTTCTCTGATTTCAAACGATTTCCTCATTTTTCAGACTAGTGTTTCAAAACCCTTTTGCAAAAATGATTTCTTTCTGATTTTTAGCAATTACTTTGTGATTTTTAGCATGTTTAAACATCACCTGAGTCTTTCCTTTTGCTCGATTCATTTTTTGTTAAGAAACCCTAATACTTCTGGGTTCGATTTGACGTTTGAGTCTGTTTGCGATGTGTTTGCATGTCTCTCATCAACATTCTAGGTTTCATGTATGTTCTATATGCTCTTGTGCTTCCTGCTCTAGTTTGCTCTTAGGGTTTCTCTGATTTTGTTCAACACATGTTATTTATCGTTTAATGGGTCCGACTATTTGTTTTATTGATTGTCCACATAATAATTTATATTGATTTTTTGTGTAATCTCCTTAGACCTGCGATATCTTCCCCGAATCTGTGATTTTGTGTATTTTCCTTGTAATCCTGTATTGATTTTTCGAATTGCTTCCTTACTTTTGTGATACTTTCCTTAGTTAGTGCTGATTCCCTATGATATTTTCAATCTCATTCGTGATCCTTTGAACTAACTTTCAGAATTAAAATTGTACCCTACCTTATTTATGTGCACAAATATGCTGTTAGTTATTTAACGTGTACTTTCCTTACTTGAAAATATTCTGTACTTAGTCCTTATTACATGCTACATGCTTTTACTAATCCTATTTGATACAACTTGTACCCGTTTGAACTATGACTCCCTAATTGAAGGGAGTTCGAGTCTTTAATTGATTCTGATTTGTATTGTTTCTATAATTGTGCTAAGTCAGTACTTATTACTTTATTTTCCTGTTCTCAAACAATAAATACTCTACCCTCACTTTAGCATAAGGAGGAACAATTACACTGTTTTGAACTCTCTCTTACACATATACATACTCTCTTGCTTCTCTTGCTGTTTACTTGATACTCAGTCGGCTGCAAGCCAAAGCTGAGTGATCATATTGCTCTACTGCTCTATTGTTCTACTGCCCTGTTGCTCTACATACTACTTCTCTACTTCCCTTCATTGTACTGCTCTTCACTCCTCATTCTGCACTTATTCTCTCATTTTTATTGGTATGTTTTCAGTTTAACTTACAACATCCAAAACAATATGTCTCTATTTGTATTGCACTTCCTTTTGTTTCTCTTATGCTTCTACTTGTGGTTCTGCTGTCTCCCTTGCAATTAGCATGTCCATTTTGCTATGTGATTACCCCTTCCCTGTAATTCAGCATGTCTACTGCTTTCTTACATTTTCTACTACTATTCTGCCCTCCCCCTTGACCCCCAATACATTATAAGCATGTGTTCGTGACACCTAGCTACTATGTGATCCCGAACCCTTCCCCCTAAACCTAATGTGTAACTCTGTTTAGCACCACTTAATCTAATGCTGTTAAGATCCTGGCATGAACACTTTGTGATAGACTATTGTTGTGACTATTTAAGTTCTGTAGTACTTCTCTGTTGTTAACCTGTGTGCAAATATGCTTTTACATATGAACTACTTGTCCCCAATTCCTCCTTTCCTTGTTTGTGTTTGAACTATGTATGTTGATTTGGTTTTGAGTTGCTGATTGTCCTGTTTCTTTTCTTCTTCAAACTGGTTTTCACTAAGGCAAACTCTTCTATTATTTTCCAACACTTATTTCAAACTAATCATTGTCAAACTGTTTCCAACTCAACTCTTTTAAAGCAATGTCAAGCACTCTCACATATACTCTTAGAAGTCTAGGTTCTGCCCCCTTAATGTGTGACTGCTTAAGGACCCTTATGAGCTCCGTCTGAACTCTGACACATTAAGGCTGGCTCTTCCACACTGCAGTTACTCAATTTGGTTATGAATCTGGGTGTGAGTACTGCCCGGGATCCCTTGAGACCCTTAGGAAACTCTGACACACCTGGATCATGTGAAAGGTTGTGAACCAATGGCATTTGAGGCATTCTGGAGATTCTGGGCCTATCAGTAGGCTCCGTATAGTATACCTTCTTCTTTTATTATTTCAATTATGTAATCTGTGCAAACAATTTGTAATAATTATTGTAAAAACTCTCTGGGGATGGATAGTGAAAGATGGGGTAAACATGCATGCTATAGTTGTTAAGGGTAGAAAACATGTTATTAGGTTTATATTCCTAATTGCGCAATAGAAACCATGCTTAGGATTCGTACATGCATTAGAAATCATGCTCTTAGGTCCCATGTTTATTGTTTCAGCATGTGCATCCTTATAAAATCATGTGTTAAAATCATCTAATAATTAGCACTTTACCATTATGTTATGTGCTGCCATGTACACTTAGAGATCCTGCCCTAGGATAAAAAACAATGCTAATAAATAGGTCATTTCCATATCTTCTGCATATTCTGAAAGTATGTAACACTTATGCATTTAGAAAAAAATCCTGCTCAGGTCCTGCATATAAATCACTCTGCATTTTTGTGCATTAGATATCATGCCTTTAGAATTGCATTCACATCCGTTTAGGCATCTCTAGTTTAATTATTGATAAAAAAATAGATTAACCCAGCTGGTAATAATTCCGGAATTCTGAACATTTAGAATATGATTTTAGTAATACAATTCAAACAGTCTTCTCTAAGTAACCCTGATAACTGGAACACTGTTTTACACCTAGGCAAGCCTTAGGTGCTAAATCTGTCAAAACTGGAAATATGCTTCTTTATGTATGCTGCTTAATTATCAACGGTTTTAAAATTAGTAGGCAAAACTTATTAGGACCCCTTTTCTGAATTACAGATCAAATCTGCCTCTATTATGTTTTAAAATCACTTAGATACCATGCTTTAGGATTTTGAGTTCAAATGTGGACGTTATCTGTGTATGAGTCGTGCTGTCTATGTGCATTACTTGTGGAGGTAGATCTGAGCCTTCCATATGTTTCCTGTGTCCTCCCCCCTAAATGCAGTCCTATGTGTTATTATTTGTCTCCTAGTATTTTGCCTTTAAACTTGAGGGTCTGCCTAGAACCTCCCTCATAGGATAGAAATCCTATACTCCTCCAGGATTATAGGAAAGGACGGGTAACAACATGCAATAGGGGTCGAGACCAACCCTCGCTTTAATTACCTTCACGGGACGGAAAAGGGTAGATATGGATATGATGACCGGTGCGTTAATACCACGTGTAGCCCCTCTTAGAGGAGTGCCATACCGGGTATTGTATTGATGTGATCCATATTACAGACAAACCTAGGATACCCCTTTACATTCCCAAACTTGCTTATATTGTAATTCTTTTCAAAATCTTGTTTTTTATTGCTTTTTTCAAACACCTATGTATTTAAACTTAAATCCCCTACTATTTGAGCCATACTTGTTTATTTGCTAATTGTACAAATTTGCACAAAACTGTTTGGTCGGGAACCACACTAGTGGATCCTGAGGGGTGCCCAACACCTTCCCCTTAGGATAATTTCAAGCCCTTACCCTGTCTTTGGTTACCAAACGTAGTTATAAATGAACCCTATAGGTGCCCTAACATACCTTAAATCGTTAGGTGGCGACTCTTCAAAAAAATGCAAACCCCTTTCCCAAAAGGAACGAGTTGTCTCAACCAAAACGTCATGAACTCGTTTTCGCGAGAAAAAAGGGGCGCGCCAGTCGTCGATGTAGACTTCCATGGTTTTGCCGAGCTGGTCTTAGAACATTTTTGTCACCAACCTCTGATACGCCGCCCCTGTGTTTTTCAGTCCGAATGGCATCACTCTATAGCAGTACATCCCGTGGTGATTGATGAAAGTGGTCTTTTCTTGGTCTTCCTCCTCTATGAGGATCTAGTTGTAGCTCGAGTAGGCATCCAAGAAGCTTAATAGCTCGTGCCAGGCTATAGTGTTAATGAGCTGGTCAATATGGAGTAGTGAGAATGAGTCTTTCGGGCAGGCTTTGTTCAAATTTGTGAAGTCCACGCAAATCCGCCATTTCCCATTCTTCTTTTTCACCATGACCACATTGACGACCCATTGAGGGTACTTCGATTCTCTGATAGAGCCATTTTCCAGCAGTTTTTCAACCTCCTCGCGGACTGCATCATTTTTTATTACGGAGTTGAATTTCTGCCTAACATGCCGCACTGAGGGGTAAAATGGGTCGACGTTCAACTTGTGTGTCGCTATCTCTTTCGGGATGCTCGGAATATCTACGTGGGAGAAGGCAAACAAGTATGCGTTGTTAGCTAAAAATTGATGGAATTTACCTGGTTCTTGAAGTTTGAGGCCGATGTAGGCTATTTTGCTGTGGTCGTCTTTGTCGAGTTGTATGGGGTCGAGATCCTCTACGGTCAACCCTGTGGCTTTTATGATTTTGGGGTCCCTGATGACATTATTCCCCTCGTCATCACCTGACCCCGGCCTTGTTATTTGCTATGTGGCCTCGGCTTTGCCTTTTAATTGCTGGGTACATGTACAGTCTTGGGCGATGCGATAGCATTCTCGGGCAGTGCGTTGCTCTCCTCTAATGTTGAATATTCCCCAAGGAGTGAGAAATTTGATGACTTGATGTAGGCAGGAGGGGACAACTTCCATGGCGTGTATCTAAGGGCGACCTATGATGGCATTGTACGCCGTATCCTGGCCATGATGTGGAACGTGGTTTCCAAGGTGACACCGCCGACCAGGATGGCTAGCGTTATTTCTCCAGATGTATGCTCAACTGCATTGTTAAAACCCGTCAATGTGATGCAGCGTGGCACTATCCTATCCTCGATAGGGCTTCATCCGTGCGAGAACTCGAGGGTGGACAATGCGTGCACCGCTCCTATCATCGACCATAATACATTATACATCAATATCTAAGACACGTAAAGTAATGAAAACGACATCATAGTGAGGAAAGACCAAACTGTGGGTATCCGACTCATCGAAGATGATACTCTCTTCGAGTTTGTCATACCGTTCGTGAGTGGTTGACCATTTCAGCTTGTGGGTGGTCGTGAATTTTACGCTGTTGATTGACGCGTCGTCGCCTCCTTCGATGATCATTTAGATGGTTCGATTTGGGGTGAGCGGTTTTGGTGGACCCTGGTGCTGTTTGCGTCCTCGAGCGAAGTTTGCCCTTCCTCGATCGCTTAATAGTTCTTTTAGATGCCCTTGGTGAAGCATGTTCACGACCTATTTTTTAGAGCGATACAGTCCTCGGTTATATGGCCTCGTTCCTGATGGAATTCGCAGAGGGCGTTTGACTTTCTGGTATTTGGGTCGGACCTCATCTTCTGCAGCCACTTCATTATTGGGCCGAGCTTCTCCAGGGCGTAGATTATTTTTGAGGGAGAAACACAGAAATTGTGAGCAAACAGTAGTGGAGGCATACCTCTTTCGCTTCGGTGAGTATCTGTTTGCGGCCTATGGGGGCCGTCACCGTGACAGGGAGGTGGTGCAAAGACAGCTCTAACATATGGTTGATGTCTTTCACGGTTGGTTCGCGGGCCTGCATGGTCACTTCTGTTGTCATTTCTTTGGTCTTTTTTGGATTCCATTTGGACTGAGGTTAGCCGTTGAGTTGGACTATTGAGGTCGTCCTCCTCAGCCCGTACTTCGGCACAGTAGGCGTTGTGTATCTTGTCCCAAGTGGTTGGGGATATTTCATCAGCCGGCTTAGCAATTTTCTGGTCGCCCTTGAACCATTCCTGTTTAACCCGTTCAGGAAAGCTGCTACTGCCATTCCCTCTGATAGATTTGGTAAGGTCATCCTCATACGATTGAATTGGGCAAGGAAATCTCTTACTCCTTCATCGGGTGACAGTTTAATGGCAAATATGTCATTCACCCTCGCCTATGCTTTCTAGGCCCCGACATGGGCTGTTACAAACTTGTTGGCCATTTCCTCGAATGTCTCTATGGAGTGTGCATGCAGCTATGAGTACCAGGTTAGTTCTCCCCCGGTGAGGGTTTCACCAAACTTTTTCAGCAGTATGGAAGACACTTGTTCTTTGGCGAGGTCATTGCCTTTTACTGCGGTGACATAGCGGGTCACATGATCCTTAGGGTCCATCGTGCCGTCGTATATTTTCAAGTATGGCAGCATTTTGAATGTTTCAGGTATGGCATGTGGTGCAGCTTCGTCACTGTACGGTTGTTCAATGAATCGGTCGGCGTCCCTTTTTGGTAAGAGTTTTTGAGTGCCGGGTATTTTGTCTACCCTTTCTTGATGCTCTTTCATTTGATCACGGAGCATTTTGTTCTCGTTCTCCATCTATTCCATCTTCCTCAAAATGGCCGTGAGGGTGTGGTTACATGTAGCACTAACGTTGTGAGTAATACCTGTTACAAGAGGAGGGTCGTGCTGCTCGTCTGTCACTGGTGTGACACAAAATCTTGCATCTTCTCTGTTCGTCCTTCGGGCGGGCTTGTCAAGGATGCTGGTCAGCGTGTTTGTCAACCACGCCTCGAGCAGCTTTTTCACTGCCATTAGTGCCTCTTCCGTAGTGGATGTAGAGACCCTTTTGCCGCGCGAGGTTGTGATGCTGCCGTGAGTGAGGGGTGAACCACTCCGCCTAGGGGAGGCGTTTGGTGTCACATCCTTGGTATCTATTCCAGTGGCTTCGTTGATGGTGTTTAGGAGGTTGTTTGTAAGACTGGCTACTGCCTTCATTCTTCACTCTCCATTAGCTGCCATGTTCAACTATGCACGTAAGATAAGACAAGGTTTTTGTGCTATTTTTTTTTTAGATCCGAAAGAAACTAAGATTCTAACTAGAATATCCCTATAGACGGCGCCAAATTGTTTGACCAAAAGATACAATCTTTGGTTAAACTAATTATTTAGTTATTAAGGAAGGTTAATCCTAGTTAAAGCTAATAATTTCAGATCTAAAGTTAACGGTGCGAAAGGTATGAGCAATAAAGAAACAAAAGTAATGTGATAACAATAAGTGTACCCAATGCAATAGTTTGCATGAAGTATCAAGTATTAAATAACAATAAATGGCAATAAATGTGAATAAGGAGGAAGATTCACCAAATATTGAACCGGGTGAAAGATTCTTCCTTCTGACAATGATGAATGACAAGAATGTGAGAGAATATTGAGCACTTTCTCGGATCTGGTTGAAATGACAATAGATAATCTAAAAGGATCGAATCTCTCCAGAAAGTTGTTCTTTGTATTTCTCTAGAGCTTACTTTCCAAAAGGGTTCTTCGCATATAGAATATTACATACATTTTGCTTTATCTCTCATTCTATTTATATGGTATATTCCCAAAGAACACTAAAAGGTACAAATAGAGGGAATAGAATATTCTCTCTGAAGTCTCCAAAGCTATACTAGCCGTTACTTTTGTTTATGCGGCTCGACCTCGGCCCTGATGAACCACTCAACGGCTTATTCTGTTGATCACTGATTGACCTCGGTCGAACTGCCCATATTGATTTGCAGGTCACTCATGACAATCGTCTCACCGTGTCGAATTTCTCTAGTTCGATTTTGACCCATACAATTTGTAATAAAAGACAACCGCTATAGTCCTTTCATTGGGTTTCTAATGTTTTAAGTATTATTTAATTGTAGTATATACAACAGACTAAGTGGAGTTTGATTTAGCTATTTCAGCTTGTAATATTATAATTTTGAACACAATGTGATATGGTTGAATATACATGTATCAACTCGTTGTAATATCACTTTTATTTTCAGTTATATTGCTATTGTATTATGTATGGATGTTAAATAAGTTTGTTGGAGTTTAGTATTTTCATAAAGCTCCTACACAAACTTTTTTAAATAGTAGTTTGAGAATTAGATGTGTTGTAAATTTGGATCATTTAAATTGAAAAACACGTCCTTATACTCTTTTAGCATCAAAATTTGAAGGTAATAACTAATTCAATTTTTTCTTCTATATCTATGAAAATTGTTAATTAGTTTATGAATTTGGTCGAGTGAAAGCACTTACGTAAAAAATGGCAGCCACAATAAATTTTTAAATTTTTTTTAGAACGATATTTAAGAGATGTGCTATTAGAAATAGTGAAAGTTGCTCTATATTTACGGATATAAAAAATGTGCTTGATTTTTTTTTTAAAACCATTTAAATTAACACGTGCACCCACAACAAAAGCAGTGGTGTTTTCCTCCCCACGTCACACGCTATATAGCAAGACAAGAAAGACCTGAATTGACTAAAGTGCGCTTGAAAATAATTATAATGATTACAAGCATACATGTTTTCAAGCTTTCTATATAGCAGGAGCCCGTTTGGACAGAAGAATTTCATCATTTTTTTTTCTTTTCACTTTTTATCGAAATTAATACTTAGCCATAAATTTTCTAATTTACTTTTGAAATTTTTCGAAAATTCGAAAATCTCCAAAAAATTATTTTTTAAAATTTTCACTCAGATCATTCACAAAACTTCAAAACAACCAAAATTATATTCGTGTCTGTTTAACCAGAAAATAGAAATTTCGGTCAACGCGTAAATTTAGAAGAACTCGGGTTACTGATAAACGTATAAAGAAATAATTGTGTAACAAGAGAAGAAAAAATTGGATTGAGAAGTAGTAGAATAAGCAATTGAAAGCAATGTAAATAAGTTTATTCCAATAATAATCAGTCTCTCTATAGAAATATTATTCCTCTCTCCTTTTATAGCTATTTCTAGTACTACGTTTCTTTTCTCTCATAATAGAGTCATTATGAGCAATAATGACATTAATGTAACTTTATAATTGGCAATCGTAACTCTTTCGTGAAGATTCTATAACGTTTCCCATCATTGATGCTCATTAATTACAAATAATACGTATCTGTACTTTTTGCTAGCTAGATTCATTCCTTTGATATCTCTTCGATTAATCAAGAGATCCGAGTAATCGTTCCTTCTTGTTTTCTTGTATCTTTGCCCGTATCTAATAAAGCTTGCAGCTCTTTGAATACTCTTTGCTAGCTGTCACTTTTTTATTGATCCATATGTCTTGACATGTCAGTACATAATTAATTCCATATGTTAACTCAATTTTCTCCAATACAGATAGTCCCCCCACATGCCATTTATTCAGCAATATCTCGGAAGTGGATCTCATTAAAGCGGGAATTTTTGCCACCATTCCACATATCATTATACCTTCTCCAGAACTGACGCTTCGCATGTCACTTCCATTTAATGCATGTGACACGTGGAGGCTTTTGATTGGTTCTGCAACCCTTCAGCGTCATTTGGGGCTTTTTTACGGCTGCAACAATCACGAAGTGACAATTTTCATTATGACATTCCTTTCATTACCTTTTGGTTTGACGGTTGTTCTGAGTATAAATATATATTTTGTCTCTTCTTTCATAGAAAAGTTTTCCATCTTTTACTATTCAATCTCCTTTTAGTCTTCGTATATCTATCTCTTCTTCAAACCCTGATCCTAAAAAAGTTCTTATCGTAGATGAACTTCCTCTTGCTCCTACTAGGAGCAGGAGAGGGGGTAGGTTACGTAGTTTAGGGTCAGTTTCCATTCGAGGTTCTTCTTCCTCTTTACCTAGCTCCACTCCTCCTTGATCTTCTAGAACTAGGGCTTCTCTTTCTCATAGGTGTTCTGCCAGAAGTAGGGTTCCAATGAACCAGTTCGTGAACCTACAATAGATGAAATTATTCCTTCTAAACTTTCTTTTTGTACTGATAGAGAATCAATTAGAAACCAGGTTTCTTCTATGTCCTCTCATGATCGTGCCGATGTTTACCCTTCACAGATTACTGAAGGTTTGATCTCTGTTGTCCATAGAGATTGTCATTGGACGTTTGATTTCCCAATTCTGATCCCTAATGCAAATCAAAGGATCGCTTCCTTCAAGGCTGGCTTTTCTTTTGTGTATACATACCCCTTTACATTGGACATTAGACCACCTATTGAACTAGTTATTATTGAATTATGTCGCTTTTTCAATGTGTGTTTAGGAAAAATTGGCCCTATTGTATGGAGGGTTGTTGCATGTTTAAGATACTTGGCTAATTTGGCTCAATTGCCTTTCACCTTTTTTCATCTAATCCACCTCTACTCCCCTGAGTTGTTCCGTCATGGGATTTTTACTTTAGTGGCGAGGAGTAAGAGGGTTTTAGTCAGCCCTGAGGACAATAAAGATCGTGGCTGCTACGCCCGATTTGTTGTTGCTCCTACGGTAGGGTTAGTAGGTGAAAAAAATATGCCATTCCCTAAAAAGTAGAATTTTGCATGTAAGTTTTATTTACAACATTCTCCATTCTCTTTTTTTTAATAAAAGAGTTTGTACTTTCCGTGACTGTTTTGCTTTTCCTCTTTCAGCAACCAAGGGAACTGTTGAAGAGATTTCCAATTTTCGTGGTTGGGTAGAGAAATTGTTGACCATTTCTCCGATGAAAATTAGATATGGAAATACCTCTCAAACAGGTTTGGTTGGAAGGTTAAAACTCACGGTAAAAAATTTCATTATTTTCCGTCTATTTTTATTCATTCTTTCTTTAGAATGTATTTAACCCTTCTTTTTATCAGGGTTTCCTATTCGTGGCGTAAGTGCTGAGTCGATCGCAGCTTCTAGACTTTCTTTGGCAAGGGCTCAGGAGATAATCTTGAGTTCTTCATCGAAAATGAAAGCTGACAGACCCCAGGATTATGAAGACGAAGAGGAACGAGATGGAAATTCTTTGGTTAGAAAGCCACAGGCTAGAAGACGCGTCATTTCGGATGTTGAAGTAACTCCTCCTTGTCCTGTTCCCGCAACCGAGCCTGTTGAAGCCACTTTGGTGAGTTCTGACGAAGAGACCCCCATGGCAGCTCGTGACTCTGATGAACAACTTTTTTCGCGTGGGTCTGATAATGTAGGCTTTGATTTGGTGTCTGAGGAAGTACCTCTTGCCTCTTTCCACGTATCTGTCCCAATGGAACGCTCTTTGCCTGTTCTTATTGTTGCTATTTCTGCTCCGTCTCAAGCCATTATGACTTCCTCTACAGTCCTCGCTACTAATATTTCTCGAACTGAAGTCGGTTCTTCAAGTGGAAGTAGAGTGATGAAGAAAATTACCATTGAAGTTCCTGCCGATGGTAATCTTTTGAAGAAGTCAGGCCAAGCTGACGTATCGTTGAAACCCTTGATTGGTCCAGTTGAAAAGTCCAAGCTAGAAAGTCATAGTTCTTTGACTTGGATGAATGACATCGTGCAATCATCATTGAAGGTATAAACTTCTTTTCATGTTCTATTCCATTTTCCTTTTACTAAGATTCTTACTCCTTTTTTTATGTAGATCAATCTCATCGGTACAGAGATGCTGAAAAGGGTTTCCCATACAGAGTAATTGATGCATGATTACCAGATTAAGGCAAATAACTGGAAAGAGCATTATGAAAGTCTTCAGCTTAAGATGGAAGTTTTAGAAGAAAACAAATGTACCTTAGAGCAGCAGTTGAGAGTCATGGCATCGGAGCTAGCGTTGAGAAAGCTTCCTCCAACCAGGCACGCAAGGATAAAAACCTCCTCGAGTCGTCTTTTGCTGAACAACTCTCCAAAGCTACTGAGGAGATCATAGGTCTGAAGGCTTTGTTGAATGAAAAAGAGGTTTATGCTGGTGAGCTTGTTCAAACACTCACCCAGACCCAAGAAGATCTCCGAGTGTCTTCTGATAAGGTCAAGTTCTTGGAGAGTTCACTTGCCCCCTTACAATCTACTTACGATGCTACTTTAGCTGAGAGGGAGGAGCTCCAAAGTGAAATTGATCATTGGGAAAGAGACTACGAGGCTCTTGAGGACAAGGCTGCTGTTGAAGTAAGTTGGGCCATTTTGAACACGCGCCATGATACTCTTATGGAGGTAAGCCAAGAAGGTTTTAATTTGGATGCCGAGTTAGCAAAGATTAAGGAGACCATAGAAAAAACTCAGCGAATCCAAAGTTTCTCTTCACCCATGGCTGATACTCCCTAGAATGTTGAAGCTAATCCTTGTGTGGTGGATGCCCAGCTCCTCCTAACCAAATCGAGCCTTCTGTTGTTGATGATGCCGTCTTGAATTCTTTTTCAGAACCTTCTCCACAGTGAAAGTTTATTTGTGAAGTTTGACTCTTTTTTTTTGTTTTGTTGGTGAAACGTTTGGTGATTTTACCCCTGGTCCCATTTAGGTGTAATGTTTTTGGTAACAACATATCCCCAGGTCTTTTCGGGGATTTATAATGACAATTAGTTTAAAACTAAGTTCATACTTAGTTTCAACTTAATATTATAAAGTTTTTGCTTCAACTTAATGCTTTTAACTTTGAGTTTCTTTTATACTCTTTTTTTTAATGATTTGCCCTTGCTTTGTTTCTTTATAAGTTCAGGGTCCTGCTTCTATTTAATTTTAATATGCGGGTTTTTGTTCTACCCTTCTAACTTTTTGCATTTTAGAAATGCTTAGTTAATTTCATGGATTTTTGAATCAAACATGAATAATAAAAGAGGGCCCTTTTATATACGACACTTAATGAAGAAGACGTCTCAACTTCATAATGGTGCAAACATACAAAAGGAGAAATAGGAACACAGATGTTTCTTGGAATAACTTTGATAAAAGTTTTCATTCGATCTTTGTCAAGCTTAAATAACACCTTACATGTATTTAAATATCTTCTATAACTCTTTCGTAGCTGTTTTCTTTACAACAATTTTGTAAAAAAGAAAATCCAAGGGTTCCTTTATGACCCATGGCTAAATACTGCCTTTAACCTAACATTCGTAAGATCTTGAAATTTGTATCCACGAGTGTATTGACCAAAGGTTTTTGGACCAGGCTTGCATTTTTGGCTCGTGACTTTGCTCTGAAATTGATATATGTTGAGTAGACTTTAGGCTTGACTTAAAATTTAATTGTTTCAGCCTTCTTTGCCTTCCTTATACATATATTATATGTATATTATATAGTCCCCCAAGTGTTTGAGCTTTGAAGTATGAAATCTCGAGCACTTGATTATTCCTTCCATGCGGTCCTTTTCCTGAAAAGGAAAAAACATACGGGACTCAGAGGAATAATTTTAGATGAAGACTGCTTAATTCATTACATTTCCATCAGAATAGTTATAACCCTAAACCGGGAATTACGTTTCTTCCGCATTTGATTTAGGTCCAAATTCATCATTTGGTGTGAGCTAGCTTTTTGCCTATCATCTAAAATTGTTAGTATAATTTTAATAATTCAAAAATAAAAATCGTAAGTGAGGATACCTGACCGTTGGTATTTCCTTCCCTTAAAAATAGTACTTCTTCAGATGAACAGCATTCCAACTTGAATGTACAATCTTGCCATCCAGGGTTTCAACCTCATATGCACCTTTTCCTGCGATACCGCGAATCTTGAAAGGCCCTTCTCAATTTGGACTTAACTTTCCTGCATTTGCTGCTCTTGTGGATTGGAAAACTTTCTTGAGTACGTAGTCTCCAATTTTGAAGTATCTAAGATGAGCTTTCCAATTGTAATATCGCTCAATAACTTGTTTTTGTGCTGCCATTCTTATTAGGGCAGTTTCCCTCCTTTCTTCAAGCAAATCCAGATTTATCCGCATCTCTTCTTCATTTGATTCTTCAGTAACTTGAGTATATATCATACTTGGCTCCCCTATTTCGACTGGATTTAAGGCTTCAGCACCGTATACACGTGAGAATGGTGTCTCTCCTGTACTCGTTTTTGTTGTTGTTCGCTAAGCCCACAAGACTCCAGGTAGTACCTCTGGCCACCTGCCTTTTGATTCTTCTAGTCTTTTCTTCAAGTTGTTGATAATAACTTTATTTGTTGATTCAGCTTGTCTGTTGGCTACTGGATGATAAGGTGTCGAGGTAATCCTTTTTATTTGTCAACTTTGGAAGAATTCTGTGATTTGTGCACCTATGAATTGCGGGCCATTGTCACACACGATCTCTTTTGGAACCCCAAAACGGCATATGATGTTGCGCCAGATGAAGTCTCGAACCTCTTTTCTCGTACCTGTTTGAAGGCTCCTGCTTCTACCCACTTAGTAAAATAATCAGTGAGTACTAACAAAAATCTTACCTTGCCCTTGGCTTGTGGTAGTAGACCTACGATATCCATCCCCCACTTCATAAAAGGCCATGGAGAAATCACCGGATGTAATAATTCAGTTGGTCGATGCATGTTGTTACCATATCTTTGACACTTATCACATTTAGCCACAAAAGTTTCCGCCTCTTCTTCCATTTTTGGCCAGTAATAGCCAGCTCTAATTATAGTTTTTACCAAAGATCTTCCCCCTACGTGATTTTTACAATGTCGCTCGTGTATTTCTTTCATCACATATTCTGTTTGAGAAGGTCCGAGACATCTTGCTAGAGGACCACCGAACATTTTTCGATACAAATTACCCTGATCTAAACTGTAACGAGCAGCCTTTTGGCGAAGTGCCTGAGCCTTTTTCTTATCCTCGGGTAGTATTCCATACTGCAAAAAAATTGACAATCTCGTTTCTCCAGTCCCAAGTTAGATTATTGTAATTTACCTCATTTTTATCTTGATCTAACACGGAATGAAACAAATGTATGACGGAAGCATTTTCTTCATTTGTTACTTCTACAGTAGATGCTAGATTAGCCAAAGCGTCTGCCTCTGCATTCTCTTCCCTTGGTATCTGTGTGATTTTCCATGTTTGGAATTGTCTGACTAAGTCCTGTGCCTTTTCCAAATATTGCTGCATCCTTGTCTCTCTAGCTATATAAGTCCCTTGCATTTGATTAACTACGAGCTGTGAATCGCTTTTGATTATTGCCTGCTCTATTCCGAGCTCTCGTGGCTATTCTAAACCTGCAATCACAGCTTCATATTCTGCCTCATTATTAGTAATAAGATGACATTTTATGGATTGTCGTATAGTTTCTCCCGCAGGCGGTACCAAGACAATGCCTAGACCTGCTCCTTTGACATTTGATGAACCATCAGTAAATAAGGTCCAAGTACCTGGATTAGACCCATTAAATACCTGCAGTTCTTTTTGTGCCTCCACTTGTATCTCTTGGCTAAAGTCTGCCACAAAATCTGCTAAAACTTGTGACTTTATTGCAGTTTTAGGTTGATATGTAATGTCATATTCACTTAACTCTATAGCCCACTTGGCTAATCTACCCGATAACTCTTGTTTATGCAATATATTACGCAAGGGGTAGGCAGTTACTGCAGAGATAGGATGATATTGAAAATAAGGCCTTAATTTCCTAGATGCCATAATTAATGCTAGTGCAAGTTTTTCTAAATGAGGATATCGAGTCTCAGCATCTAATAAAGACTTGCTAACATAATAAATCGGTGATTGTTTACCTTGGTCCTCTCGAACTAATAAGGCAGTCACCGTTACTTCTGAAACAATGAGGTAAATGAGTAGTTTTTCCCCATCTTTTGATTTTTCTAGCAATGGTGGATTTAACAAGTATGCTTTTAAATTTTTAAGCGCTTGTTGACATTCTTCAGACCATTCAAATTGATTTTGCTTTTTAGGGATGAAAAGAACTTGAAGCTCTTTTCTGATGACTTGGAAATAAACCTTCCCAAAGCTGCTATTATTTCTATCAGCCTCTACCCTTCTTTTTTACTCGTAAGTATAACCGGAATTTCCTCAATAGCTTTAATCTGCACGAGATTTACTTCAATTCCACTGTTAGAAACAAGAAATCCCATGAACTTACCTGATGACATGCCAAATGCACATTTCTCAGGATTTAACTTCATGTTAAATTTGCGAAGAATCTGAAATGTTTCAGAAAAGTGTTGGATATGATCCCCTGCTTGTTGTGATTTGACCTACATATCATCTATATATACCTCCATGGTTTTTTCTAGGTGTTCTTGAAACATTTTGGTCACTAACCTTTGGTATATAGTCCCGGCTTTCTTTAGGCCGAACAACATCACTTTGTAGTAGTATGTTCCCCTGTCTGTTATGAACGAAGTTTTTTCTTCATATAGAGGGTCCATTTTAATCTGATTATATCCTGAATAGGCATCTAAAACACTTAATATTTCATCTCCTACAGTAGTATCAATTAGTCGATCTATGTATGGTAATGGAAAAGAATCTTTAGGGCAAGCTTTATTTAGATCAGTATAATCTACACAAACTCGCCACTTACCATTCTTTTTAGGCACTAATACAGTATTAGCCAACCAATCGTGATACTTTACCTCTCGGACGGACCCGGTTTTTTAAAGCTTTTGCACCTCATCTTGAATCACCTGATTCTTGAAGGAGCCTTGCTTCCTTTTCTTCTATTTGATGGGTAGGAATGATGGATCTTCATTTAGTTTGTGGGTCATTACCTCCGGTGGTATACCTGTCATATCTGAATGGGACCAAGCAAAACAATCTGCGTTAGCCTTTAAAAATTCAATTAACTTACGTTTCATCTCCGGGCTGAGGTTGGTCCCAATGTAGACTTTTCTGTCTGGCCAATGAACAAATAGTACCACAACTTCCAGTTCCTCAATTGTTGTTTTGATGTTTTCATTTTCTTCTGGTTCTTGAATAATATCAGGCGTCGAGTCTACATCTGTTTGCCCGTCTTCAGAGGCTCGTGTTGCGGCATCCTCAACTGAATTCTGTGATTGCTATTTTTTGTCACTTTTTGCGCTTAAATTTGCCACAGAATTAATGCACCGAGAAGCTTGTTGGTCACCACGGATTTGCCGTATTCCCCATTATGAAAGGAACTTGATGTAAAGTCGATGGAACAACATCCATTTCGTGAATCCATGGTTTGCTGAGAATCATATTGTAAGCCATATCCATTTCTAATTTGGTATCTTTGACTACTCCTTCTGCAAATGTGGTGAGTATTATCTCCCTTTTTGTTACAACGCTCGAGATGTCAAAACCAGAAAAGGTGTGTGCCCTGGGTATCAGCTTATCATTGGCTTGCATCTCATTTACCACTCTCAACAGAATGATATTCACAGAACTACCTGGGTCAATCAAAACTCCTTTTACATTAGCGTCATGTACAAGTAAAGATATTACCAGAGCATCATTATGTGGGGTCAGCACGCCATCTGCATCTGCATAATCAAATGTTATACTATCTTCTTCCAAAACCTGTCGAACTCGCTTCCCGTGGGTGACTGTAATTTTTGACACCTTCTTTGCTACCGTATACGTTACGCCATTGATTTCCTCCCCTCCGCTTATGACATTAACCGCCCTTTTTGGTGAGGGAGGTTTTGGTGGTTCCTGCCTGTTTTTCATATATGCTTGCTTCCTCTTTTCACTAAACAATTCAGTTAAGTACCCTTGTTTTAATAAATGCTCTACTTCACCTTGTAACAACCTGCAATCCGTCTTTTTGTGACCGTGATCGTTGTGAAATTCGCACCAAAAGTCGGGATTTCTCCCTTTTGGGTTTGATCTCATTTCTTTTGGCCACCGTCCCTTGTCTCCCATGCTTCTTAAAACAGCCACCAACTCGGATGTGCTAACATTAAAACTGTAACCGCCGATTTTTGCTTTTGAACCTCTGTGGTTGTCTCGCATATGTCTCATGTTCCTCTCTTTTCCGAACCTTGACAACGAACCTGATTCTCTATCCCTTGATCTAGGATCATACCTTGGGTTTTCCTGTTTTGAACGCGAATCTCTTCCTGCTGGCCCCATATAAGGTTCGTACCTGTTTTTACCAGTCCTTTTTTCAGTTCTGCTCGTCTTGAACTTACTCTTTCATCTTTCCGAGACTGAATGATGGTATCTTCTTCTATCCGCAGCTTTGTTGTATCTATTATAAACATCATTCCAGGTTGTTGTTGGGAATTCTCGTAAGCTTTATTTGAGTCTTGTCGTGGCTTCCGAGCTTTTTTCATTAAGATTACTGGCAAAGGCCATAGCCGCCCAATTATCAGGTACTCGTGGCAACATCATCCTTTCACGCTGGAATCTGTCTACGAATTCCCTGAGTAGCTCTGTATCTCTTTATTTTATTTTGAAAATGTCCTTCATTCTTTTTTTAAATTTTTGAGCTCCCGAGTGTGCTTTAATAAATTAATCTGCAAGCTCAGCAAAATAATCAATAGAATTTTCAGGTAACAGAGAATACCATGTTAATGCTCCTTTCGTAAGTGTTTCTCCAAATTTTTTGACCAGTACTGATTCAATTTCTTGGTCAAATCGTTGCCCTTTACCCCGGTTGTAAATGCAGTTACGTGATCCCGTGGATTAGTTGGGCCGTTGTATTTCGAAATATCGGGCATCTTGAATTTCGTTGGAATCGGTAAAGGAGCGGCACTTGGCTTCCAAGGTTATTGAGAGTATTTATCCATATCTATTCCCTTGATTACTGGCGGCACTCCAGGTATCTGCTCTATGCGATCGCTCTGCTCCTTGAGCTGTTTCTGCAAAGTTAGTACTAAACTTTGTAAATCAGAATTAACTGGGTTACCTGACCCTCCATCACGAGATTCACTGGGAGTTCCTCCGCTGCCTGAGTTAACGAGTCCCGAGCGCAGATTCTCTATGGTCGCAGTGTTATTTGGAGGTGGAGTTGGTGATACGGTTGGCAATCCACCAACAAAAGCTTGAAGAGCATTGCTAACCTATTCTACAATTAACTGTTTCAATGCTGCATCGATATCTTGATCGTTCCCATGCTGGTCATTCATATGTGATTCAGATCTGTCAGGTGTACCTTCGCGAGACTGTCGAGGAGAGTTTCGTGGTGAGAAGATTGGAGTTCCATCTCCCTGTTGATTTTGCTGATTCAAATGTTGTTGTTGATTTTGTGGGTTGTTATCATTAATATTCGACATGATTGTTTTGACAAAAAGACTTGACTTAGAAAGTAAAAGATTATCAGGTTCCCGGTAACAAAACCAATTTGTTTAACCAGTAAATAGGAATTTCGATCAAAGTGTAACTTTAGAAGAATTCGGGTTACTGATAATCGTATAAAAAATAATTGTGTAACAAGAGAGGAAAAAATTGGATTGAGACGTAGTAGAATAAGGAATTGAAAGCAATGTAAATAAGTTTATTCCAATAATAGTCGGTCTCTCTATACAAATATTATTCCTCTTCTTTTATTGCTATTTCTAAGTACTACGTTTCTTTTCTCTCATACTAGAGTCATTATGAGCAATTAATGACATTAATGTAACGTTATAATTGGCAATCGTAACTGTTTCATGAAGATTCTATAACGTTTCCCATCATTGATGCTCATTAATTACAAATAATACGTATTTGTACTTTTTGCTAGCTAGGTTCATTCCTTTGATATCTCTTCGATTTATCAAGAGATCCGAGTAACCGTTCCTTCTTGTTTTCTTCTATCTTTGCCCGTACGTAATAAAGCTCGGAACTCTTTGAATACTCTTTGCTAGTTGTCACTCTTTTATTGATCCACATGTCTTGACATGTCAGCACATAATTAATTCCACATGTTAACTCGATTTTCCCCAATACCGTGTCCAAACACTACTCTAATTTTTAAATACCATTTTTAGTTGAAAAACAAATTTCACTTTTTTTTGGAGTTTTACAATTTTTATGTCCAAACGCGCACCAGAAGTAGAAATAAAACTTCCCCTCGTTTTTTTTGGAGTATACTTCTGAATATAAAGGCTAGAGCACATCACTTAACCCACTAATATTTAACAATGGATTTCCTATTGATTGCCATTACACTAGCTAGCTCTATAGTTTTTCTCTTTGTTCTTTACTTCTCAACCAAAAGAAACAATGGGCAGAGGAAAATGGTACCTGAAGCAGCCGAAGCATGCCCTATAATTGGCCATCTCCACCTTCTCAGTGGATTTGAATCTGATCAGTTACCTCACAAAGTCATAGCTCGAATGGCAGAAAAATATGGGCCAATTTTCGATATGAAGCTTGGAGTATACAAAGTTGTTGTGTTAGTGATCCTAAAATAGCAAAAGAATGTTTCACAACCAACGATTTAGCCCTTAAAAATCGGCCCAAATCCTTGGCTTCAGACATCATAGGCTATAACCACCCCATGTTTGGGGTTTCTCCTTACGGACCTTATTGGCGAGAGATAAGGAAAATAGCCACTATTAAATTTCTGTCCACTCGACGAATTGAGATGCTCAAACACATAAGGGAATTTGAAGTCAAATCAGTTATCAAAGAAACGTATAACTACTGGCTGAAGAATAAAAGTGGTAGTTTAAATGGTGCAGTAAAATGGAGATGAAGGAATGGTTAGGGAATGTAATTATGAATACTATGGTGAAGATGTTATTCGGAAAAGAATGTACTGAAGGAGAAGGAATAAATAGAGATCATAAAGCAATTAGAAGAAGTTTTGAGTTGTTAGGGGCTACTGTTGTGGCTGATTTTTTACCTTATTTATGGTGGCTATTGAGCTTGATCCATGTTAGAAACCATATCTAGGCTACATGCTCGTTCTGTTGGGACCTACCGAGGTCATTTATGCTGTTGAACTATTTGCTTACATAGTAATTTCATACTCAGTCATGTTCATTCATTTCATATCATATCTCAGTCTCTGTTGCTATTCATTGACACATCATATCATCATTTTAGGGCTAGTTTCATGGAATTTTAAGCCCGAGAGACTAGAGAGATTGATGGCTGAGTGAGGCCGAGGGCCTAATTGTGAGTGATATTATGGGATCGGGCTGCACGCCGCAATATGTTTTTATTTATTTATGCCTGCAACTCGCTTATTATAGCTGCTGGGTTGAAAGAGTCCCTCCGGAGTCTGTACACACCCCCAGTGAGCGCAGTTTGATTTAATTGAGGGATGGATCTTCCCTGGGTATGGATCTTTCCTGAAGCATTTATATTTGGGGATGGATCTTCCCCGGGCTGGATTGGCCTAATACAATATTGAGTGACCGAGTGACTGTCAGTTGATATATATACATATATATATATATACATATATATATATATATATATATATATATATATATATATATATATATATATANTGATTTGTGTTAAAAACTTGAAAAAAATTTTGTGGAGGACGAGGATTATGGCAGAAGGGTTAATAGGTAGTTGACGAGTTTTACCCCCTTCTTACCAGTAGCACGCATGTATTTTCAAATTTCTCATCAGTTATCGTATTCTCTCCTGTGGTTACTATTTTGGTAATACTTAGAGGCTAGAGCCCGTTTTGGACATATGTAAAAATTTTCCCTTTTTCCGAATTTTTTTACTTTTTTTCGAAATCAGCGTTTATTCATAAAATTTCCAATTTTCACTTGAAAATGCATTTTGGAATTTTTCGAAAATTTGAAAAACTCCAAAAAACAAGTTTTCAAAATTTTCACTCAGATAACTCATAAAACTTCAAAAACAACCCATCTTCCATGTGCTGGATTGGCCATATACAATACTGAGTGACTAAGCGTGTTGAGTCATTGAGCATGATGAGTGGAAAGTGAGAGACAGTGAGATTGAGTACTCTGAGAGTGTGAGTACATGAGTTCATCAGTGAGATACATTGCATTTGACATGCATACTTGACATACATACATAGAGATGTATTTCTTTCTGCTACTCCGGTTTGGTGATGTTCATGATTTCACCTGCATATTATCATGTAGACATAGAGATGTATTTTTCTCATGCCATTAGATAATGAAACATCTTATCTGTTGTTGAAAAGTTTTTTTTGGGAAAAATTACAGTTTTACAAACCTACTCACACTTTGGTGATTTCGATAAAAGAATTTGGGTTTTTACTGATATACTTGAAAAGCATGCCTATTTTTCGTGATTGTGAACGAGTTGAGCATCTTATCTCTAGGTTATTTTCTTGTACCACTTTTGTTATATTGTTATGTACTGTGGCTGGTTATTGGAGTTAGACTCTGACCTTGTCCCAGCTCGTCACTACTTTCAGCCTAAGGTTAGGATTGCATTCTTATTGAGTACATGTGATCGGTTGTACTCATACTACACTTCTGCACCTTGCGTGCAGATGTTGGATACCGATGTTGCTGTGTTCGACGGGAGTTGGATTTGAATATGTATCTGCATTCCAGTTATAGCTGCCTCTTGTTCATGGGAGCTCTAAACTTATGAAAGATCTGTTTATGTATATTTCAAACAGATAATGTACTTTATTTCATACCAGCTTTGTAAATTCTGAATCTTAGACGCTCACGATATATACTACCAATCCTTGGGAAATGCATAAGATTCAGATATTTTCATTTACTTATTTGTCTTGTTAGATTTTATTGGAATTGGATAGTTGTTAATTGGCTTACCTAGCGGGTTGGGTTAGATGCCATCACGACTAGTTGAATTTTGGGTCGTGACATCCTCGGATAATTTCCATTCTCCACAATTTCTCTTTTTCTTGTGCTCTAATAGCCAGCTTTCAAGAATACAATCTGTTTCTTTAGCATTTTCCTTCATCTCCTTTTCATATGCTCCTATGTCTAACCATCTTAACCATGGATTAAAATCAGCAGCAACAAATGTACTAAGTAACTTAGAAAAGTTTTTAATTGCTTTTCTAACCCTCTTTCTTATTCTACCTCATGATCTTCAGTATATCTCTTTCAAAAAAGCATTCTTACAATAATGGTCATGATCAAGTTCTCGACCCACTGTTTCATTTCTATTTTAACATTTGAAGCATTAGTCTTTTCGTTCAAAACCACCTTTTATACGTTTGTTTGATTAACTTTGTCACCTCAAATTCTCGAATGTGTCGATGCATTTGTACACGATGATTAGACAGTAAATCGAGTACCGCTTATTTTCATTTCTCGCCAATATGGGCCATAAGGGCCCTTCCCAAACACGAGAAAACTACCCTTTATAGCCTGTCAAAAATTTTTAATAGCCCATGTTTTTCCCATTAACGCAAAATGGCCCTCCGGGCAAAACATATTATATCTAATAGCCCAAAATATTTATTTTGTATAGTTTTTGTATAGTGACAATCTATTTGTATATTTTTTGTATAGTGACAGTCTATTTAGTATATATTTTGTATATTGACAGTCTATTGTATATAAATTGTATAGTGGCAGTCTATTTAACATATTTTTGTATATTGATAGTCTATTTTGTATAATTTTTGTATAGTTACAGTTTATTTTATATTTTTTTTGTAGAATGAAGTCTTTTTTGTATATTTTTTGTATAGTAACAATCTATTTAGTATATATTGTGTATACTGACAGTCTGTTTAGTATATATTCTGTATAGTGACAGTTTATTTCATATATATGTTGTATAGTGATAGTCTATGATATATAAATTATATAGTGGCAGTCTATTTAGTATATATTTTATATAGTGACACTTGAAAAATTGGATCAATGGGCTAAAATGTACTGATATGGTATATTTTTTAAAGTATATATAAGTTAAATAATGTGTAATCAGATACTCAGAAGCCCAAGTCTTCTTTACCACTGTTCTCTTCCAAATTCTAGGCCTCCCTATGCCCCCAACTAGTTGTTAGGTCGGGTTGAACGCTAGCTTACATGCAAACTAACTCACTGTTGTGGGTGTCCAATGGGTAGGATGATATGATCTTAATAAACATGTTAACAAAGTTAAGTCAATGAGTAAATTAACCCATTTGTTAGGCTCCCTCCATTCAGCGTCCTCCAGTTTGCCAAGTACACGTTTATGTTTATCACACCTGTCCATTTCGATATCTAAGGGTTCAATATTTGTTTTAAGTAAAATCACCCCTTAAATCATGGTTAACTAAAGAAATCTTTCTGGATCAGTATCAATTTGGCAATGATAAATCAAGCATTCCAAAAAATCACTAGAAAATTCTTTTTGGTTGGAGAAAATATTTTCTTACCATGAAAATCATACACCCAAGAGATAAACGGAGCAAGGATGGTTTTTGGCTAGCCCTTGTAATGATTTTGGGCTATTAATTGTATAGTTTATTTTGTGGCTACCTATTGCCATTAATTTTTTTCGGATGGCTACAAGTGAAGTTTGCTCCCCAAACACGGCGTAATTGTAGCCTAGAAGTTCTACTGCCACCGCCTTAGGTCGGCCCACCAAGGCCTTGTCGTTAGTGGTGAGGCAAGGGAACAGATAGCCATTCTCAATGTTGCTATTTAGAAATTAGCCAGTAAACTAAAAATCTTAACCTCAGGACAATTCAGGACACACCAAAAAACTATACTAATAAACTAAAATTCAGGATACATTGGCTAATTCCTAAATAGCAGCATTTCTACGTTAGTAGTTAAGCAATCTTTGGCTATTTTCGAATGATTCACTACCAAAACTTGATGGCTCCAAATTTAACTGTGATACTTGGCCCATATTTATCTGCTATGAGCCCAAAAACTTTGTGAGGCACTGAGAGCCACTGAAATGGTGGAGATGGCCAATTAGAGGCCATGCACCAGCAAGTTTAGAGGGTCTTCCGCTGTTTATAATATTGCTTTATTTTTGTTACTGATTTTTAAACGAAGAAGAGAAAAATAAACGTACAAGCACAGGTAATGGAAAGAGAGAAATCTATTGAATTGTACGTGAGATGAAGATGTAACGATATCGCAAAGCTCCAATCCGTTGACTGTATTGGGAAAAATATATCGAATTAATTATGTGGTGACATGTCATGACACGTGGATTGGTAAAGGAATGTCAATTGGCGAAGATTTAGCAGGCACGGGCAAAGATCCAAGAAAGCCAAAAGAGATAGGTGCTCCAACCTCTTGATATTCTGAGGAGGTATCGGAAGAGTGAACCTAAATAGCAAAAGGGGTATAGATACGTATTATTGGAAATTAATAGGCATTAATTACAGAAAACGTGACAGAATCTGTATTAAATCAGTTACGATTGCCAATTATAATTTTACATTAAACGCCATTAATTGTCCACAAAGACTCAGTTATGAAAAGAGAAAAACGTATTACTTAGAAATAGCTATAAAGGGCGAAGAATGAACATTTGTAAGAACACATAATACTATTGGAATACACTGACTTATTTTTCTTTATGTTCAGCTATTATTTACATCAATTATTCCTATTTCTACTTGATTGTCAGTAACCCGAGTTCTTCTAAAATAAGCTTTGACCGAAATCCTAATTTTTGGTTAAACAAATTGGTTCCGTTACCGGGAATCTGATAATCTATTCCTTCCTAAATCAACCTTTTTGTCAAATCAATCATGTCAAATGTCAATGACAACAATCAAAGAGACTGTCAACTCGAGGAGAATCAGCAAGGTGATGGAACCCCGATCCCTTCCCCAAGAAATTCACCTCGACAATCTCGAGAAGGAACTCCTGATGGATCTCAATCAAATGCAAATGATCAATTGAAAAATGATGAGGCTATCAACGAAGCCTTGCAAAAGTTAATCGCTCAACAGGTCAGCAAATCTCTTGAGGCTTTCGCTAACCAGCTACCAGTTATGCCACCAACCTCAACTCCAAACAACAACACCTTAGAAAATCCCTGCTCAGGACTCGTTAACTCAGGCAGTGGGGGAACCCCTAGCGAATCTCGTGACGGAAGGTCAGATAACCCAATTAATTCTGATTTATAAAATTTTGTGCTAACTTTGCAGAAACAACTCAAGGAACAAAGCGATCGCATTGAGCAAATACCTGGAGTACCGCCTGTAGTCAAGGGGATAGATATTGACAAATATTCACAACAACCTTGGAAGCCAAGTGCTGCTCCTTTACCAATTCCAAAGAAATATAAGATGCCCGATATCCCAAAATATGATGGTACCACCGATCTACGAGATCACGTAACTGCTTTCACAACTGGTGTAAAAGGCAACGACTTGACCAAGCAGGAAATTGAATCAGTTTTGGTCAAAAAATTCGGAGAAACACTCACCAAGGGAGCATTAACATGGTACTCTCTTTTACCTGAAAATTCTATAGATTCTTTTGCTGAACTTGCATATTCATTCATCAAAGCCCACTCGGGAGCTCAAAAAGTTGAGAAAAGAATGGAGGACATTTTTAAAATAAAGCAAGGAGATACGGAGCTGCTCAGGGAATTCGTAGACAGGTTCCAGCGTGAAAGGATGATGTTGCCACGTGTACCAGATAACTGTGCAGCAATGGCATTTGCTAGCAATCTAAACGAAAAAAGTTCAGAAGCCACGAGGCGACTCAACGAAAGCCTACGAGAATTTCCAGCTACAACTTGGAATGATGTTTATAACAGATACATCATGAAGCTGCAGATAGAAGAGGATACCATCATTCAGTATCAAAGGGATGAAAAGATAAGTACAAGGCGAGCTGAAACTGAAAAAAGGTCCGGTAAAAATAGGTACGAACCTGACATGGGACCAACAAGAAGAGACTCACGATCAAAACAAGATAACCTCAGGTACGATCATAGATCAAAAGATAGGGAGTCGGGTTCATCATCAAGGATCGGGAAGGAACGAAACGCACAAGAGATGCATGGTGATGACAGAAGCTCTAAGGCGAAGATCGGCGGTTACAGTTTTAATGTAAGCACGTCCGAATTGGTGGCTGTTTTGGAGGAGCATGGGCGACAAGGTACGCTGGCCAAAATAAATGAGATCAAATCCAAACAAGCGAAATCCTGATTATTGGTGCGAGTTTCACCATGATCACGATCACAAAACGGCAGATTGTAGATTGCTGCAAGGTGAAGTTGAACATTTATTGAAGCAAGGGTATCTAACTGAATTAATTAGTGAAAAAGGAAAGCAGGCATATAGGAAAAACAGACAGGAGCCCCCCAAACCCCCTTCACCAAAAAGGACTGTTAATGTCATAAGTGGGGGAGAAGAAATCAATGGCGTAACAACAACGAAGAAAGTTTCAAAAATTACAGTCACATATGGGAAGCGAGTTCGACATGTTTTGGAAGAAGAAAGTATTACATTTGATGATGCAGATGCAGATGTGTCACGACCCTAAACCCAGACCCGGTCGTGATGGCGCCTTTCATGAAGACAAGGCCAGCCGACACATTTCCAATTCGAAGTTAAACAGCTAAACAGCAATAAAACAGGCTAAAACGTGATTTAATAGTACTAAGTAGCAGATAATATCATAACAATGCGGAAGTACAATCCAAACACAGCCCAAACCGGGGTGTCACTAGTCATGAGCATCTACTAAGGTTTGAATACCACTGACAAAGTCTGAAATGTACAAAGTACAGACTAATATAATAAAGAGGGAGAAAAGCAGTGCTGCGAACGCCGGTAGCTACCTTGCTAAACTCCGATGACTCTGCCTCCGATCAACCAATACCCGCTACCGGGTTCAAAAAATACCTGAATCTGCACACAAGGTGCAGGGAGTAAAGTGAGTACTTTCCAACTCAGTGAGTAATAAAAATAAATGAAGACTGAGTAATAAAAAGCCACGTAAGGCACAACATTAAGCTACAAGAGGCGTAACAAATCAGTGAATATAATTAAGCACTGAAATCTCATAAACCTCTCTTAAACAGTTAAACAATATACAGGAAAGCAACTAAAAAGTAAACACATAATAACTGCCCCTCGGGCACAGTAAAAACAGAATGAGCCCCTCGGGCAATGTCACAGAACAATACCAGCCCCTCGGGTTATATCTCAAATCACAATGGGTACCCGCGCTCACTGGGGGTGTACAGACTCCGGGAGGGGCCTCTTACGGCCCAAGCGCAATATCAAGCCATCTCGTGGCATCATAAACAGGCTCTCGGCCTCATATCAATATCAAGCCACCTCGTGGCGTACAATCTCAGGCCCTCGGCCTCATTATCATAATCAGTATATCACTGCTGCGGCGTGCAGCCCGACCCAAATGTATCCTCACAACACAGGCCCTCATCCTTACTCAGTAAGAATCTCATAAGCCCCTCGGGCCACAGTAAAAGTATGAAGCTCAGCTCAAATACCTTTGAAAATATCATTTAATGTGTTTAAAACAGAATAATACAGCAGAGTCTTTAAAATATCAAAATATAGTATGACTGAGCACCAGTATGAAATCAATCAGTGAGGAAAATATAATTTAAAAATCCCCTAAGGGTTCAAACAGTTAGCACGAAGCCCACATATGGCATTTAGCCCAAAATATAATAATATCAAACAATTAACTATCAAATACGCAGTAAAATAATCGTTCGGGAGGGACTAAGTCACAATTTCCAGTGGTGCTCTACCCCACGCTCGTCATCTAGCGTGTAAGTCACCTCAACATAGCCGTACGATGTGAAATTCTGGGGTTTCATACCCTCAGGACAACATTTAAAATCACTTCTCACCTCGAACTAGCCCGAAAAGCTACTCTGCAACATGCTTGCCTCTCGAATCAACTTTCGAGTGCTCCAAATCTACCAAGTTAAGATTTTTATCATCAAATTACGCTAAATGAATGAATTCCAATTGAAAAATATCGAATTTAAGTACAAAACCCAAAATCAGTCAAAACCAGTCCCCCGGACCCACGTCCCGGAACTGGACAAACTTTATGCCAAAATGTTCTTCATCATCTCACGAGTCCGTACATATAAAGAACTCGAAAATTGGAGTTCGTTTGACCCCTCAAATCATCCCTAGAAGGTCTCATAATCTCAAGCCCTAACTCCACCTTTTTCTACTGATTTTCATGAATTAAACACTGATATTTTGTTCCTTAATCACAAATAATCGAGTATTAGGGTCCATAATCCTTACCTCAATGAAGAACAATGATTTCCTCTCTTCAAAAGTCGCCTCAAAGCTCTTTTTCTGTTCAAAAATGAAGAAACCCTCTAAAAATCGTGAAGGTGGAATTAATATATTCTGACCCAGGCATTTCCGCATCTGCGGTCCCATAAGCGCATCTGCGCTTCCGTTTCTCCGGAAAAACATTCGCTTCTACGGAAAAACATCCGCTTCTGCAGATTTCACTTATGACACCAGGCCCCGCATCTGCGGTCAATCCACCGCACCTGCGGTACCGCATTCGCGGTCAAATTGCCGCTTCTGCGGCTTTCACTTAAAATCCAAAAATCGCATCTGCGACCACGTAGCTGCACCTGCGCCATCGCAGGTGCGGTCAGCCAACCGCATATGCGGCTCCTCCACTTCTCTTCCTTGACCGCTTCTGCGACTAAAACTCAGCTTATGCGGCGCTGCACCTGCGGTGCCCAATCCGCAGGTGCGAAAATACTAGAAGCAGCAATTCAGCAGCTGCAACTAAAATCCAAACTTCTCCGTTAACCATCCGAAATCACCCCGAGGCTCCTAGGACCTCAACCAAAAGCACAAACATATTCTAATACCTTATTCAAACTTGTTCTAATCATCAAACACCTAAAACAACATCAAATCACCCAAAACACATCGAATTCAAGCCAAACTTTCTAAAATCTTCCGAATTCCGCTTTTGATCAAAAACCCAACCAAACCACGTCCGAATGACCTAAAATTTTGCACACACATCCCAAATGACATAACGAAGCTACTACAACTTCCAAAATTCCATTCCGACCCCAATATCAAAATCTCACCTATCAACCGGAAAATGCCAAAAAACTAACTTTCGCCAATTCAAGCCTAATTCTACACTGGACTTCCAAAACACATTCCGATCACGCTCCTAAGTCCTAAATCACCTAACGGAGCTAACCAAATCGTAAAAATTCCAATCCGAGATCATATATTAACAAGTCAAATCTTGGTCAAACCTTTAAAATTTCAAGCTTCAAACTGAGAACTATTCTTCCAAATTCATTCTGATCATCCTGAATACCAAATCCAACGATTTACATAAGTCATAATACACTACACAGGGCAAGTCATGCCCGAGAACTGGCGAGCAAAGTGCAAAAGCTCAAAACGACCGGTCGAGTCGTTACAAGATGGCATACTAACCCCACACAATGACACGCTGGTAATATTTTTACTTGTACATGACACTAATGTGAAACGAGTTTTGATTGATCCAGGAAGCTCCGTGAATATCATTCTATTAAGAGTGGTAAACAAAATGCAAGCTGAAGATAAGCTGATACCCAAGGAGCACACCTTGTCTGGTTTTGACAACTCGAGCGTTGTAACAAAAGGGGAGATAATACTCACCACATTCGCAGAAGGAGTTGTCAAAGACACGAAATTTTAGGTGGTTGAGATGGACATGGCTTACAATATGATCCTCGGTAGACCATGGATTCACGAAATGGATGTTGTGCCATCTACCCTGCACCAAGTTATTAAACTCCCTTCACAATGGGGAATACGACAAATCCGTGGTGACCAGCAAGCGTCCAGGAACATCAATTCCGTAGCAGATTCAAGTGCAAAAACGAAGAAAAATAACAATTACAGAATTTAGTTGAGGATGATGCAACACAAATCTCAACTGAACACGGGAAAACAGATGTAGACTCAAGGTCCGATACCATCCAAGAGACAGAGGAAAACGAAAGCATCAAAACGACGATTGACGAATTGGAAGCCGTAGTACTATTCGCATCCCTACCTGAGAGGAAAGTCTACCTTGGGGCCAACCTCAGCCAGGAAATGAAAGGTAAGTTGACTGAATTTTTGAAAACTAACGTGGATTGTTTTGCTTGGTCCCATTCTGATATGACAGGGATACCTTCGGAAGTGATGACCCACAAGTTAAATGAAGATCCATCATATCCACCTGTCAAACAAAAGAAAAGAAAGCAAGAACCTTTCAAGAATCTGGTGATTCAAGATGAGGTACAAAAGCTTTTAAAAATTGGGTCCATCCGCGAGGTAAAATATCCAAATTGGTTAGCTAATACAGTTGTGGTATCTAAAAAGAATGGTAAGTGGCGAGTTTGTGTAGATTATACTGATCCAAACAAAGCTTGTCCTAAAGATTCTTTTCCATTATCGCATATCGATCAACTAATTGATGCCACTATAGGACATGAATTGTTATGTTTTTAGACGCATATTCAGGGTATAATCAAATCAAAATTGATCCCATAGATGATGAAAAAACTTCATTTATAACAGACAGGGGGACTTACTGTTACAAAGTAATGCCATTTGGTCTCAACAACGCTGGAGCCACGTATCAAAGGTTGGTGACTAAAATATTTCAAGAACATTTAGGGAAAACCATATAAGTCTACATAGATGATATGCTGGTCAAGTCACAACAAGCAAGGGATCATATCCAACACTTGTCTGATACATTTCATATCCTCCGTAAATTTAACATGAAGCTAAACCCCGAAAAATGTGCATTTGGAGTTTCGTCAGGTAAGTTATTGGGATTTCTTGTTTCTAACCGTGGAATTGAAGTAAATCCCGCGCAGATTAAAGCTATTGAGGAAATTCCTAATATACTTACAAGTAAAAAAGAAGTACGGAGACTGACGGGGAGAGGAAGATTTATTTCCCAATCATCAGAAAAATGCTTCAAGTTCTTTTCAGCTCCAAAAAAGCAAGATCAGTTCGAATGGTCTGAGGAATGTCAGCAAGCGCTTAAAAATTTGAAAATATACTTGTCAAATCCACCGTTGCTCGTGAAGCCAAAAGACAGGGAGAAACTACTCATCTATCTTGTTGTTACAGAAGTAGCGGTAAGTGCTGTTTTAGTTCATGAAGACCAAGGTAAACAGTCTCCAATTTATTATGTTAGCAAGTCATTATTAGATGTTGAGACTCGATATCCTCATCTAGAAAAACTTGCACTTGCATTAATTATGGCATCTAGGAAATTAAGACCTTATTTTTAATGCTATCCCATCTCTGTAGTAACTGCTTACCCCTACGTAATATACTACATAAACAAGAGTTATCAGGCAGATTAGTAAAGTGGGCCATAGAACTAAGTGAATATGACATTACGTATCAACCTAGAACAGCAATAAAGTCGCAGGTGTTAGCAGATTTTGTGGCAGATTTTAGCCAAAGGATGCAACTAGAAGCAGAAAAAGAACTACAAGTATTCAATGGGTCTAATCCGGGAACTTTGACTTTATTCACTGATGGGTCTTCAAATGTAAAAGGGGCAGGTCTAGGTATTATTTTGGTACCACCTATGGGAGAAACCATACGAAAAGCTATAAAATGTCACCCTATTACTAACAATGGGGCAGAATATGAAGCTATGATTGCAGGTTTAGAATTGGCACGCGAGCTTGGCATAGAACAGATTGTAATCAAAAGCGATTCACAGCTCGTAGGTAACCAAATGCTGGGGACTTACACAGCTAGAGAGGCAAGAATGCAACAATACCTGGAAAAGGCACGTGATCTGGTTAGGCAATTCCAAACCTGGAAAGTCGCGCAGGTACCAAGAGAAGAGAAGGTCGAGGTAGACGCCCTGGCTAATCTTGCATCTGCTGCAGAAGTAACAAATGATGAAAATACTTATGTAATTCATTTATTTCATTCAGTACTTGATCAAGATAAAAACGAGGTAAATTTCAATTATTTAACTTGGGATTGGAGGAACGAGATTGTCACTTTTTTGCAGTATGGAATATTACCTGAAGATAAGAAAAAGGCTCAAGCACTTCGCAAAAAACTGCTCGATACTGTTTAAAGCAAGGCAATCTTAATCTTAAAATGTTCGATGGTCCTCTAGCAAGATGCCTCGGGCCTTCTCAAACAGAATATGTGATGAGAAATACACGAGGGACATTGTGGAAATCACGCATGAGGAAGATCTTTAGTAAAAAGCCATGATTAGTGGTGGTTATTATTGGCCAGAAATGGAAGAAGACGCGGAATATTTTGTGGCTAAATGTGACAAGTGCCAAAGATACGGTAACAACATGCATAGACCTGCTGAATTATACATCCAGTCATTGCACCATGGCCTTTTATAAAATGGGGGATGGATATCGTGGGTCCACTACCGCAAGCCAAAGGAAAGGTAAGATTTTTGCTCGTACTTACTGATTACTTTACTAAGTGGGTAGAAGCAGGAGCTTTTAAACAGGTACGAGAAAAAGAGGTTAGAGATTTCATTTGGCAAAACGTCATATGCCGATTTGGGGTACCAAAGGAAATTGTATGTGATAATGGCCCGTAATTTATAGGCACGCAAATCACAGAATTCTTTCAAAGTTGGCAAACTAAAAGGATAACTTCAACGCCTTACCATCCGGTGGATAATGGGCAAGCTGAATCAACAAATAAAGTCATTATCAATAACTTGAAGAAAAGGTTGGAGGATTCCAAAGGCAAATGGCCAGAAGTGTTACCTGGGGTCTTGTGGGCTTATCAAACAACCACAAAAACAAGTACGGGAGAAACACCGTTCTCACTTGTATACGGAGCTAAAGCTTTAATGCCAGTTGAGATAGGAGAGCCAAGCATGAGATACACACAAGCTACCGAGGAATTAAATGAAGAAGTGATGCGAGTAAACCTGGATTTACTTGAAGAAAAGAGGGAAGCTGCGTTAATAAGGATGGCACCACAAAAGTAGATTATGGAACGATACTACAACCGGAAAGCTCGTCTCAGATATTTTAAGATTGGGGACTTCGTACTTAAGGAAGTTTTCCAATCCACAAGGGCAGCTAATGTAGGAAAATTATGTCCGACTTGGGAAGGACCTTATAAGATTCATGGAATCGCAGGAAAAGGAGCATATGAGCTTGAAACATTGAATGGCAAGATTCTACCCTCAAATTGGAATGTTGTTCATTTGAAGAGATATTATTTCTAAGGAAAAGAAATACCCACGGGCAGGTATCTTTATAATTATTTTTATTTTTGAATTATTTAAATTTTACTAACAATTTGAGATGATAGGAAAAAAACTAGCTCGTACTAAATGATGAATTACGACCTGCAAGACACGCAGAAAGAACATAATTCCCGATCTAGGGTTACAACTATTCTGATGGAAATTTAAAAGTGTTAAGCAGTCTTCATCTAAAATCATACCTCCGAGTCCCGTTTGTTTTTCCTTTTCAGGGAAAGGACCGCATGAGAGGAATAATCAAGTGCTCGAGATTTCATACTTCAAAGCTCAAACACTTGGGGGACTATATAATATACATATGATATATGTATAAAGAAGGCAAAGAAAACTGAAAATAACTAAAGTTCAAGTCAAGCCCAAACGTCTACTCATCGAAAGAATCAAGTTCAGAGCAAAGTTACGAGCCAATAACACAAATCCAGTCAAAACCCTATAGATTTCAAAATTTTATTATATCTAGGTTAAAGGCAATGTTTAGCCATGGGTTATAAAAAAAACCCTCGGATTTTATTTCGTTTTTTGCAAATCTGTTGTAAAGAAAACATTTACGAAAAAGATATAAAAGTTATTTAAATACATGTAAGATGTTATTTAAACTTGACAAAGTTCGACTGAAAACTTTGTCAATGTTATTTCAAGAAATATGTGTGTTCCTATTTCTTTTATCGTACATTTACACCATTATGAAGTTGAGACGTCTTCTTCATTAAGTGTCGAATATAAAAGGGCCCTCTTTTATAAATTCATGTTTGATTCGGATATCCATGAAGTTAACAAAGCATTTTTTCTAAAGAAATAAATTTGCAAAAAAGGTAAGACAAAATCCCACGAATTATCAAACAAGACCTTGAGTATAAAGGAAAAAACGAGCAAAACAGAAGCTCAAGACAATTAAGTTAATAAAAAACTTCTTAATATTGAGTTTAGGCTAAGTATGAACCTAGTCGTAAACTGTTTGTCATTTATACAAAATGCCCCGAAAAGGTCTGGGGACTTGTCATTTCCAAAAACCAAACCCCCAAATGGGACCAGGGTTAAAACCACCAAGAACAAAAAAAAAGGAGTCACGCTTCACGAACATTCACTAAGGGGCAGAGGGATCTAAAGCGGTATCACTAGCAGCAGAAGGTTCGAGTTGATTTGAAGGAGTTGAGGCAGTCACCGTACCCATATCATCTTCAACATGTTCAGGAGTATCGGCCATGGGAGAATGAAAATCTTGGCCTTGCTGAGTTTTTACAATGATCTCCTTTATCTTGGGTAACTCAGCATCCAAGTTGAAACCCTCTTGGCTAGCCTCCACAAGGGTATCATGGCGAGTGTTTAAAATAGCCCCACTCACTTTAATGGAAGTCTTGTCCTCAAGAATCTTATAATCTCTCTCCCATTGATCAATCTCGTTTTTAAGCTTTTCATTCTTGGCCAAAGCAGTATCATAAGAAGATTGCAGAGGCGCAAGTGAACTTTCTAATAATCTGACCTTATCAGAAGAATAACGGAGATCTTCTTGGTCTGGGTAAGTGTTTGCACAAGTTCACTGGCGTAGACCTCTTTCTCGCTTAGCAATGCCTTCAACCCTCTAATCTCTTCACTAGCTTTGGAGAGTTGCTCAGAAAATGATGTCTCAAGGAGATTTTTGTCCTTTTCAGCTTGGTTTGAGGAAGCCTTCGCAACTGCTAACTCTGAAGTCAAAACCTTCAATTGCTGCTCTAAGGTGCACTTGCTTTCTTCTAACACTTCCATATCAATTTGAAGGCTTTCATATTGTTCTTTCCAGTTGTCTGCTTCAATCTGATATTCATGCATTAACTGCTCCGTATAAGAAACCCTCTTCATCATCTCTGTGACAGTAAGATTGATCTAAAAAAGGAAAGAAAGGGGTTAGAGCTTTAATAAAAGAAGGATGGAATAAAGAGTAAAAAGAAACAAATACCTGTAATGATGACTACACTATGTCATTCATCCAACTTAAAGAGTTATGACTCTCGAGCTTAGATTTCTCAACTTGACCGATCAGAGGTTTCAACCATACGTCAGCCCGACCTGACTTTTTCAAAAGATTACCATCGGCAGGGACCTCAATGGTAATCTGTTTCATCGTTCCACTTTTACTCGAAGAACCAACCTCAGCACGAGGAACGGTAGTTGGAGGAACTATAGAAGAAGTCATCACCATTTGGGGCGGAGCAGCAACAACAACGGTCACAACTAGTAAAAATGAGCCATAGGAATAGGCATGGTAAAGGAAGCCAGGGGTACTTCATCGAAAACCAAATCTAAATTTTCACTATCAAACCCACGAGAAAAAAGCTGATCAACAGATTCACGAGCTGCTGCAGGAGTATCATCATCAGAGCTCACCAAGGTGGCTTCAACAGCCTTAGTTATGGGAACAGAACGGGGAGGAGTCGCTTCATCATCTGAAAAGACACGTCTTCTGGCTCGCGACCTTTTTATCAAGGAACCTTTATCCTGTTCCTCCTCTTCTTCAGAATCTTGGACTGCTGCAGCCTTCCTTTTTGATGAAGAACTCAAAATTATCTCTTGAGCTCTCACCAAAGAAACTCTGGAAGCCGCGACTGCTTCAGCACTAACACCACGAATGGGAAATCCTGATAAAAAGAAGGATCAAATAAGTTCTAAGGGAAAGATGAAGAAAAAGGTGAAAAAGAGAAGAGTAAAGCATTTACCATGAGTTTTGTGCGAAAGGTTTTTCCAAGATCTACCTTCCATTGGAGAAACTTTCAATAAATTTTCTACCCAACCACGGAAATTGGGAATCTTATCAACAGTTCCCATGGTTGCTGGAAAAAGGAAAAAGTTAAACAGTAGCGGGGAAAATAAAGGGAAAAGATAGAGAAAGTTATAAAAAGAAACTCACGTGCAAAATTCCACTTTTCAGGAAATGGAACATTCTCTTCGCCCACTAAACCAACAGTGGGGGCAGCAACAAACCTGGCATACCAGCCACGGTCCTTATCGTCCTCTGGGCTAACTAACACTCTTTTACTTCTCGCAACTAAAGTGAAAATCCCATGATGGAAAAGCTTCGGAGAGTAGAGATGAATCAAATGAGAAAAAGTAAAAGGCAAGTTAGCCAACCTTGATAAATGTCTTAAGCAAGCAACATCCCTCCACACAATGGGGCCAATCTGTCCTAGACAAACGTCGAAAAAACGACAGAATTCAATGATAACAGGATCAATGGGTGGTTTGAAATTCAGTGTAAAGGAATACGTATACAGAAAAGAAAACCCGGTCAAGTAAGATGTAATTCTTTGGTTCGCATTAGGAATTATAATAGGGAAATCAGGTTTCCAATGGCAATCCTTACGAACAACAGAAATCAGACCTTCAGTGATTTGAGAAGGATAAATGTCAGCACAAGAAGATATAGAAGAAACTTGGTTTCTAATCGATTCTCTATCAGTATAAAAAGATAGTTCAGCAGAGACAATTTCATCCACTAAAGGCTCGCGAACGGGTTCATGAGAATCTTTACTTCTAGATGAAGGTCTATGGGAAAGAGAACCTCTAGTTCTAGAAGGACGAGTAGAACTCACTGAAGGAATAGAAACACCCCTTACAGTTAAAGACCCTAAACTACGCAATCTTCCTCCTCTTCTACTTCTAACGGGAGCAAGAGGAAGATTATCAACAATNAAATCGGGGTGTCACAAAGTACATGAGCATCTAAAGTCACAATTCTGAAAATGTCACGACCCGGATTTCCCACCCTCGAGAGTCGTGATGGCGCCTACTAGTGAAAGCTTTAAGCCAACCAATTGAACTATTTACCTTGTTTCCATTTTTAATCCGATAACAGTTAAGAGCCAACAATTAGATAACAACAGAATTGAATAAGCGGAAGACTAAATTGTAAAGTAATAATACTGCTAATACCAATCCATAACAAATCTACCCAAGACTGGTGTCACAACTTCACAGACTGTCTAGGAGTACTACAAATAAAGGTCTGAAAGAAATAAATACAACATTGTCTCTGGAAATACATGAAAGAAACAGGAATAGTAGATAGAAGGAGACGCTAAGGCCTGCGGACGCCTGCAGGACTACCTCGGGTCGCCTGATGAACAAGAAATAGCAATCTCACTGCGGTCCGAAATCTACAGCACTGGGATCTGCACAAAAGAGTGCAGAGTGTAGTATCAGCACAACCGACCCCATGTGCTGGTAAGTGCCTAGCCTAACCTCGGCAAAGTAGTGACGAGGCTAGGACCAGACTACCAATTAAACCTGTGCAGTTAAGTAATATACAGTGGAAATAAAAAAAGATAATTACAACTAAAGTTGGGCAGGGGAACATGCTGCGGGGAGTAAGAGATAACAACAAAACAACAGTAGGGAAATGTAAGGAATGCCATGAATCAATTACCAGCAAAGATAAGGAAATAAGAAGAACAAGTACACATGTAATATCGTTGCAGGCGTGCAACCTGATCCCATTTCATATAGTACCTTGCAGGCGTGCAACCCGCTCCCATTTCATATATTTCCGTTGCAGGCGCGCAACGCGCTCCCATTTCATATATTTCCGTTGCAGGCGTGCAACCCGCTCCAATATCATATATTTCCGTTGCAGGCGTTTAACCCGTTCCCATTTTATATGTTTCCGTTGCAGACGTGCAACCCACTCCTATTTCATATATTTCCGTTGCAGGCGTGCAACCTACTCCCATTTCATTTATCAACACCGATCGTAAAAGAATCCCAGCAAGGGAACAATAATATAACAACAACATCCCGGCAAGGAAACAATAATATAACCACAATATCCCGGCAAGGGAACAATAATATTACAACAACATCCCGGCAAGGGAACAATATAACAACAACATCTCGGCAGGCGAACAATAATATAATCCTCATATGAAGCACGAATAAACCACAACGGAGTCATGACAATTGCAATACAAGACTTATGGGCATGCTCGACACCGACGTATAGATACTCGTCACCATGCCTATACGTCGTACTCCACAGTTAACACGTAGCAAATAAGACACAACTCCTAATCCCTCACGCTAAGGTTAGACCAAACACTTACCTCGATGCCACGAACACAATTCAAGCCTCAACTACCGCTTTACCTCTTGATTCCACCACCAACTCGCTCGTATCTAGCCACAAGTTACTTAATTATATCACTAAATGCTGAATGAATCAATTCTATTGCATGGAAATAAGTTTTCTAAAGTTTTTCCCAAAAAGTCAAAAATCGACCCCGGGCTCGCTTGGTCCAAACCCGAAATTCAAACAAAAACCTGACATTCACCCCCGAGCCCGGATATATAACTGGTTTTTGAATTCGACCTCAATTTGAGGTCTAAATCCACAAATTTCAATATTCTTAAATTTTGCCCAAAATTCCCAATTCTACAATGAAAACCGTATATTCAAGGATGAAATCTTTTAAAAAGAAGTTAAGGAGTAAAGAAAATGAGTTAGAAATCACTTACTAATGTTTTGGAGAAGAAAGAGCGTTTGGAAAATCGCCTCTTACTTTTTAGGATTTTGAAAAATGAAAAATAACTGAAAGTCTCGTTTAAGTATACCCCTCTCAGATCCTCTCCGCAGACCGTACAAAAAGGATTGCGGTCGTGGAGCTCACCGCGGAGAATGTTGACTGCAGTGACATGCTTTAGTATTTTGGCCATAACTTTCTCTACAGACGTCTAAATTGTGATTTCTTTATCTTACTGGAAACTACACACGAAGGGCTACAACTTTCTTTTTTGGGTCATCTCAAAATTCATTGTAGATCAAAAGATATAGGGTTCCGAAGTCAGAACAGTGAACCTGCGGATTCTTCCTCACCGCGGACCGCACAAAATCGAGTGCGGCCGCAGAGCCCCCACCGCGGACCGCACAAAATCCTTTGCGGCCGCAAAGGCCCCTCCGCGGCAGCACAAAATCATTGCGGACTGCACTGGCGGGGTCAAAGATCTGCAACTTCTCTGAACCTGCAACAGCTATGTTTTAAGCCTAAAACATCTCCTACCTGACACTCACCCGAGCCCTCGGGACTTCAAACCAAATGTGCATACTAACTCAAAAATATCATATGGAACTACTCGTGCGATCAGATCATCAAAATAACATGTAAAACCATGAATTAAACCTCAAATCTCATCATTTTCATCAAGAACACTTAAAGTTCTTAACTCTTCAACCGGAAGTCCAATCACATCAAATAAACTCCGTTTTTTACCAAATTTCGGAGTTATCATTTAAATACTATAACATGTTTGTACCGGGCTCCGGAACCAAAATACGGGCCCGATACCCATGGTTTCAAACATTAATTCTTTTCTTCATTTCTTAGATAATTCAGCAAAACATTTTTCTTCAAAAATTGATTTCTAAGGCTTGGGACCTCGGAATTCATTTTCGGGCATACGCCCAAGTCCCATATTTTACTACGGACCTCCCGGGATTGTCGGAACACGGATCCGGGTACGTTTGCTAAAAATGTTGACCAAAGTCAACCATAATTAAATTTTAACTCTAGAAATTTCTATTCCTCATATTTTTCACATAGAAGGCTTTCTGGATATAGGTCCGGACCACGCACGCAATTAGAGGTGAGGTAAAAAGGAGGTTTTTAGGCCTCGGAACACTGTATTTGTTTCTAAAACAAGTGATGACCTTTTGGGTCATCACATCCTCCACCTCTAAAACAACCGTTCGTCCACGAACGGACATAAGAAGGAAGTACCTGAGTTAGGAAAAAGATGGGGATTACGGCTCCGCATATCGGACTCGGACACTCAGGTCGATGCCTCAGCAGGCGGCCTCTCCACTGATCACGAGCAGAAGGGAAACTCTTTGATCTCAACTGACGAACTTGCCGGTCTAGAATAGCTACTGGCTCCTCCTCATATGACAAGTCCTTGTCCAACTGGATAGTGTTGAAGTCTAACATGTGGGAAGAATCGTCGTGATACTTCCTAAGCATGGACAGATGAAACACTGAATGCACGGCTGATAAGCTCGGCGGCAACGCAAGTCTGTAAGCCACCTCCCCCACTTTATCAAGAATCTCAAACAGGCCAATGAACCTAGGGCTAAGCTTGCCCCTCTTCCCAAATCGCATCACGCCCTTCATAGGCGACACCCGAAGCAACACCCGCTCACCGACCATGAATGCCAAATCGCGAACCTTACGGTCGGCATAACTCTTCTGCCTGGATTGAGCGGTACGAAGTCTATCTTGACTGATCCTGACCTTGTCCAAGGCATCCTGCACCAGATCCGTACCCAACAACTGAGCCTCTCCCGGCTCAAACCATCCAACCGGCGACCGACACTGCCTACCTACAACGCCTCATAAGGAGCCATCTGGATACTCTCCTGGTAGCTGTTGTTGTAGGCAAGCTCTACTAAAGGCAAGAACTGATCCCACGAGCCTCCAAAGTCAATAACACAAGATCGGAGCATATCCTCCAAAATCTGAATAGTCCGCTCGGACTGCCCATACTGGTTGACATCCTACTCAAAGCATCGGCCACCACATTAGCCTTTCCCGGATGATATAAGATGGTGATATCATAGTCTTTTAACAGCTCCAACCACCTTCTCTGCCTCAAGTTTAGCTCCTTCTGCTTGAACAAGTATTGCAAACTCTTGTGATCCGTGAACACCTCACATGCCACGCCATACAGATAATGCCTCCAAATCTTCAGCGCGTGAACAATGGCTGCTAACTCCAAATCATAGACTGGATAGTTCTTCTCATGAATCTTCAACTGACGCGAAGCATAAGCAATAACCTTGCCATCCTGCATCAATAACGCACCAAGTCCAATACGAGATACATCACAATAAACTGCATATGGCCCTGAACCTGTGGGCAAAACCAACAATGGCGCCGCAGTCAAAGCTGTCTTGAGCTTCTGAAAGATTGCCTCACACTCGTCCGACCACCTGAACTGGGCACCCTTCTGGGTAAACCTGGTCATCGGGGTTGCAATAGATGAAAACCCCTCCACAAACCGAAGATAATAGCCTGCCAATCGCAAGAAACTCCGGATCTCAGTAGCTGATGCGGGTCGAGGCTAGTTCTTGACTGCCTCTATCTTCTTTGGATCCACCTGAATACCCTCTACTGAGACAACATGACCCAAGAAAGCAATCAAACTCAACCAGAACTCACACTTCAAAAACTTAGCATACAACTGACTATCTCCCAAAGTCTGAAGAACCACTCTCAGATGCTGCTCATACTCCTCCCGGCTGCGGGAATAAATAAAAATATCATCAATGAAGACTATCATGAACGAATCCAAGTAAGGCCTGAACACTTGGTTTATCAAATCCATGAAAGTTGCTGGGGCATTTGTCAATCCAAATGACATTACCAAGAACACATAATGCCCGTACCGAGTGCGGAAAGCTATCTTAGGGACATCAAATGCCCTAATCCTCAACTGATGGTAGCCAGATCGCAAGTTGATCTTAGAAAACACTTGGGCACCCTGAAGCCGGTCGAACAAATCATCAATCCTCGGCAATGGATACTTATTCTTGATTGTGACCTTGTTCAATTGCCGGTAATCTATACACATTCTCATCGATCCGTCCATCTTCTTGACAAACAACACCGGCGCACCCCAAGGCGAGACACTGGGCCTAATGAAGCCCTTATCGAGCAAGTCTTACAACTGCTCCTTCAACTCTTTCAACTCAGGCAGGGCCATAGGATACGGCGGAATAGAAATGGACTGAGTGCCCGGGGCTAGATCAATGCAAAAGTCAATATCCCTGTCGAGTGGCATACCCGGCAGGTCTGAAGGAAATACCTCACGGAACTCACGAACTACAGGCACAGAATCAATAGAAGGAACCTCAGCACTAGAATCATGAACATATGCCAAATAAGCCAAACACCCCTTCTCGACCATACGTCAAGCCTTCATATATGATATAACACTACGAGTAGAATGACCAGGAGTCCCTCTCCATACAAGACGAAGTAGACACGGTAAAGCTAAGGTCACAGTCTTCGCATGACAGTCCAAGATAGCATGGTAAGGTGATAACTAGTCCATCCCCAATATGACATCAAAATCAACCATGCCCAATAGTAACAAGTCTACTCGGGTCTCAAGACCCCCAATCACAACTATACAAGAACGATGGACACGATCTACCACAATAGAATCACCCACCGGTGTAGACACATAAACAGGAGCACCCAAAGAATCACTAGGCATGACCAGATACGACGCAAAATAAGATGACACATAAGAGTATGTAGACCCTGGATCAAATAGCGCTGAAGCATCCCTACTACAAACCAGAACCGTACCTGTGATAACTGCATCGGAAGCCTCAGCTTCAGGCCTGGCTGGAAGAGCATAACATCGAGGCTGGGCCCTACCTCCCTGGACTACATCTCTGGGATGACCTGCTGCTGGCTGGCCTCCACCTCTAGCGGCCTGAGCTCCACCTCTAACACCTCTACCACCACCTCTAGTACCTCTACCTCCACCTCTAGATGGCTGAGCGGGCGGTGGAACACTCAGTGCCTGAACCATGGCACGGGAACCCGAATGCTGAGAGCTGCTCGATGCTCGAGGACAAAATCTAGCAATGTGACCCATATCTCCACAAGTATAACAAGTCCTCGGCTGCTGAGACTGCTGACCCTGACGACCTGAATGACCACCCCGAAAACTCTAGAGCGGCGGTGCACTGATAGGAGCTGGTGGTGCACTATAGGACTGCTGATCAAAATACTGCATGTGAGAACCACGTCCACCTGAAGCACCGTGAGAAACCTGAAGTGCTGACAGAAAAGGCCTAGGAGGATGGCCTCTACCATACAAATCTCTGCCTCCAGACGAGGTGCTACTAAATCTGCCTGAATGACGAGGCCTCTTGTCAGACCCCTGACCACCTCCCTGCGATAAAACCATCTCAACTCTCCTGGCCACATTGGCCTCTTCCTGAAAGGAAATCTCTCTCCCCGTCTCCTTAGCCATCTGAAGTCGAATAGGCTAAATGAGCCCCTCAATGAACCTCCTCACTCTCTCCCTCTCATTGGGAAGTATAAGTAGAGCATGACGGGCCAAATCAATAAACCTAGTCTCCTACTGTGTAACAATCACGGAACCCTGCTGGAGACGCTCAAAGTGCCCCCGATAGATCTCTCTCTGAGTGACGGGAAGAAACTTCTCCAAGAATAGCTATGAAAATTGATCCCAAGTCAGAGCTGGTGACCCAACTGGTCTAGCCAAACAATAATCTCTCCACCAAGTCTTGGTGGATCCAGATAAGCGAAAAGTAGCAAATTCGACCACATTAGTCTCCACTATACCCATGTTCCTGAAAACCTCGTGACAACTGTCTAAATAATCCTGGGGATCCTCAGAAGATGCACCACTGAAAGTGGTAGTGAAGAGCTTAGTGAACCTATCCAATCTCCACAAGGCATCGGCAGTCATAGCTGCTCCATCACCAGTCTGGGCTACCACACCTGGCTGAACTACCAAAACTGGCTGCTGGAGTTTGAAATTGGGGAGCCACCTGCTCCGGAGTGCGAGTAGCAGGAGTCTGGGATCCTCCTCCAGCCTGAGAGATGGCTGGTGCTACAAGAGGCAAGCCTGCCCGGGTGACACTCTCCAGAGCATCCTGGAGTACTGGGGTCCCAATGAACCCTTCTGGGACCTGAGCTGGGCCCACTGGAACTGCCTGGGTCGGAACCTCCTCGTCAAACTCAACCTGAGGCTCCGCCACTGGTGCTGCTGCTCCGGGCTAAGCTCTGCCCCTACCTCAGCCTCTGGCACGGCCTTGGCCTTGCCTCTTCCCCTCGTGGGAGCTGCTGCTACGGGCTCGGGCTGCTAATCAGCGAATGAGAAAGCGTGTGTTCTCGACATCTGCGAAAGAACAGAGTAGAAATTCAATTAGCATTGAGAAACCCAATCACACGAAAGGAAGGAATAGATGCGAAGCTTTTCCTAACTCTGTAGCCTCTGGGGGATAAATACAGATGTCTCCATACTGATCCCTCAAACTCTACTAAACTTGTCTGTGAGTTGTGACACCATTGTAACGTAGAGCTATGATACAAACTTGTCACGACCCGGATTTCCCACCCTCGGGAGTCGTGATGGCGCCTACTAGTGAAAGCTAGGCAAGCCAACCAATTGAACTATTTACCTTGTTTCCATTTTAAATCCGATAACAGTTAAAAGCCAACAATTAGACAACAACAGAACTGAATAAGCGGAAGACTGCATTGTAATGTTTTAATAATACTGCTAATAGCAATCCATAAAAAATCTACCCAAGACTGGTGTCACTATTTTACAGACTGTCTAGGAGTACTACAAATAAAGGTCTGAAAGAAATCAATACAACACTGTCTCCGAAAATACATGAAAGAAACATGAATAGTAGATAGAAGGAGACGCCAAGGCCTGCGGACGCCTGCAGGACTACCTCGGGTCGTCTGATGAACAAGAAACAACAATCTCACTGCGGTCCGAAATCTACAGCACTGGGATCTGCACAAAAGAGTGCAGAGTGTAGTATCAGCACAACCAACCCCACGTGCTGGTAAGTGCCTAGACTTACCTCGGCGAAGTAGTGACGAGGCTAGGACAAGACTACCAATTAAACCTGTGCAGTTAAGTCATATACAGCGGAAATAAAAGCAGATAATTACAACTAAAGTTGGGCGGGGGAACATGCTATGGGGAGTAACAGATAATAACAGAACAACAGTAGGGAAATGTAAGGAATGCCATAAATCAATTACCAGCAAAAATAAGAAAATAAGAAGAACAAGTACATATGTAATACCGTTGCAGGCGTGCAAACCGATCCCATTTCATATAGTACCATTGCAGGCGTGTAACCCACTCCCATTTCAGATATTTCCGTTGCAGGCGTGCAACCCGCTCCCATTTCATATATTTCTGTTGCAGGCGTGCAACCCGCTCCCATTTCATATTTTTCCGTTGCAGGCGTGCAACCCGCTCCCATTTCATATGTTTCCTTTGTAGGCGTGCAACCCGCTCCCATTTTATATATTTCCGTTGCAGGCGTGCAACCCACTCGCATTTCATTTATCAACACTTGATCATAAAAGAATCCCAGCAAGGGACCAATAATATAACAACATCCCTGCAAGGGGACAATAACATAACAACAACATCTCGTTAAGGGAACAATATAACAACAACATCCCGGCAAGGGAACAATAATATAATCCTCATATGAAGCACGAATAAACCACAACGGAGTCATGACAATTACAATACAAGACTTACGGGCATGCTTGACACCGACGTATAGATACTCGTTACCATGCCTATACGTCGTACTCCATAGTTAACACGTAGAAAATAAGACACAACTCCTAATACCTCAAGCTAAGGTTAGACCAAACACTCACCTCGATGCCACGAACACAATTCAATCCTCAACTACCGCTTTAGCTCTTGATTCCACCACCAACTCGCTCGTATCTAGCCACAAGTTACTTAACTATATCAATAAATGCTGAATGAATCAATTCTAATGCATGGAAATAAGTTTTCTAAATTTTTTCCCAAAAAGTCAAAAATTGACCCCGGGCCCGCTTGGTCCAAACCCGAAATTTGAACCAAAACCCGATTAACCATTCACCACCGAGCCCGAATATATAATTGGTTTTTGAATCCGACCTCCCTTTGAGGTCTAAATCCCCAAATTTCAATATTCTTAGGTTTTACCCAAAATTCCCAATTCCACCATGAAAACCCTAGATTCTGGGATGAAATCTTGTAAAAAGAAGTTAAGGAGTAAAGAAAATGAGTTAGAAATCACTTACTAATATTTTGGAGAAGAAATAGTGTTTGGAAAATCGCCTCTTACGTTTTTAGGGTTTTGAAAAATAAAAAATAATTGAAAGACCCGTTTAAATATACTCCTCTCAGACCCTCTCCGCGGACCGCACAAAAAGGATTGCGGTCGCGGAGCTCACCGCGGAGAATGTTGACTGCAGTGACATGCTTTAGTATTTGGGCCATAACTTTCTCTACAGATGTCCAAATTGTGATTTCTTTACTTTTCTGAAAACTAGACATGAAGGGCTACAACTTTTGTTTTTGAATAATCTCGAAATTCCTTGTAGATCTATAGATAAAGGCTTCCAAAGTCAGACCAGTGAACCTGCGGATTCTTCCTCACCGCGGACCGCACAAAATCGAGTGCGGCCGCAAAGCCCCTACCGCGGACCGCACAAAATCCTTTGCGGCCGCAAAGGCCCCTCCGTGGCAGCCCAAAATCATTGCGGATCGCACAGGCGGGTTCATAGATCTGCAACTTCTCTGAACCTGCAACAGCTATGTTTTAAGCCGAAAACATCCCGGAACCTACCCGAAACTCACCCGAGCCCTCGGGACTTCAAACCAAATGTGCATACTAACTCAAAAACATCATATGGACCTACTCGTGCGATCACATCATCAAAATAACATGTAAAACCATGAATTAAACGTCAAAACTCATCACTTTCATCAAGAACACTTAAAGTTCATAACTCTACAACCGGAAGTCCAACTCACGTCAAATAAACTCCGTTTTCACCAAATTTCACAGTTATCATTTAAATACTATAACATGATTGTACCAGGCTCCGGAACCAAAATACGGGCCCGATACCCATGGTTTCAAACATTAATTCTTTTCATCTTTTCTTTGATAATTCAGCAAAACAATTTCTTTCAAAAATTGATTTCTAAGGCTTGGGATCTCGAAATTCATTTCCGGGCGTACGCCCAAGTCCCATATTTTACTGAGAACCTCCAGGGATCGTCGGAACACGGATCCGGGTCCGTTTGCTAAAAATGTTGACCAAAGTCAACCATAATCAAATTTTAACTCTAGAAATTTCTATTCCTCATATTTTCACATAGAAGGCTTTCCGGATATAGGTCCGGACCACGCATGCAATACGAGGTGAGGTAAAAAGGAGGTTTTTAGGCCTCGGAACACTGAATTTGTTTCTAAAACAAGTGATGACCTTTTGGGTCATCACAGAAAAGCACCGCCTAAGATAGTCCAAAACTAAATACAGTATAAGGAAAGATATGGAAGGAGAAATAAGGACTGCGAACACCGGGCAGCTGCCTCGAAGTCTCCAAAGATCAGCTGTGCAAAGTATCAACACTCAACGTATCCAGAAACACCTGGATCTGCACACGCAGTGCAGGGTATAGCGTGAGTACAACCAATTCGGTAAGTAACAATACTAAAGAAATTTCAACATAATAAAATAGGCATGCTTTCAAGTTCAACAATCTCGGCCAAATCAGTTATCTCATAGCAATTCAAGTAAAACAGAATATAACATCTTTCAAAAAACTTCTAGACAGTGATATATGATAGCTAAGTGCAACAATAATGAAGTCAAGAGCATTCTCTCAGAGCAACAGTCACTCAATCTTTCTCAATAGCTTAGCACTCGACACTCAACACTCAACACTCGTACTCAATAGGTACCTGCGCTCACTAGGGGGATATGTACAGACTCCGGTGGAGCTCCTTCAGCCCAAGTGCTGTATCGCTGCGGCGTCCAGCCGGATCCATAACATATATATATATATATATATATATATATATATATATATATATATTGCGAGACTTCCACTCCTGCGACCTCTGCTCACTTTCTTCTTGCCCGCTTCTGCGTCTCCCTTCTCGCTTCTACGAGCTCGCATCTGCGGTGTCCACTCTGCAGATGCGATTACACCAGTAGTTGCCAACTTCAGCAATTCTTCAACTTCAAACCTTGGTCCGTTGTCCACCCGAAATCAACCCGAGGCCCCCGGGACCTTGACCAAATATACCAACAAGTCCTATCATCATACGAACTTAGTCGAACCCTTAAATCACCTCAAACAACATCAAAAACACAAATCGCACATAGATTTAAGCCTGATGAACTTTGAAACTTCCAAATTCTACAACCGACGCCAAAACCTATCAAATCACGTCCGATTGACCCCAAATTTTGCACACAAGTCACAAATCACACCGCAGACCTACTCCAACTTCTGGAATCAGAATCCGACCCCAATATCAAAAATTCCACTCCCGTCAAACTTCCCAAGAATTCAAATTTTGCCATTTCAACCCTATTTCCATTACGGACCTCCAAATCACAATCTGAACACTCTCCTAAGTCCGGAATCACCCAACGGAGCTAACAGAACCATTAAAACTCCATTCTGGAGTCGTTTACACATAAGTCAACATCCGGTTAACTTTTCCAACTTAAACCTCCAACCTTGAGACTAAGTGTCTCAATTTATTTCGAAATCTCTCTGAATCCGAACCAACTAACTCGGTAAGTCATATAACAATATAAAGCACAAACGGAGCAGTAAATGGGTGAACAGGGCTACAACTCTCGAAACGACCGGCCGGGTCGTTATATCCTCCCCTTCTTAAACAAACGTTCGTCCTCGAACGGGTCTAGAAATATACCTGGAGCCTCCTTTACGGGCTGACCTCTCTACTGTACCTTCACTGAAGCTATATCGTTTGACCTCAACTTTCGAACTTGCCGATCCAAAATGGCCACATCATAAGTCAAATCACCATCCAACTGAACCGTGCTGAAATCCAAAACATGATACGGGTTGCTGACATACTTCCAAAGCATAGAAACAGGAAATACTGGATGCATACTCGACAAACTAGGTGGCAAGGCAAGCTTGTAAGTCACTTCCCCAATCCTCTGAAGTACCTCAAACGGACCAATAAACAGAGGGTTCAACTTGCCCTTCTTCCCGAACCTCATAACACCCTTCATGAGTGAAACCTTCAGTAGAACCTTCTCCCCAACCATATAAGCAACACCACGGACCTTCCATCTAGACCGCACTGTGCGGAGTCGCTCCTGAACCAATTTAACCTTGTCCAATGCATGCTGAACCAAGTCAGTACCCAATAGCCTAGCCTCACCACACTCAAACTAACCCACCGGAGATCTACACCGTCTACCATACAAAGCTTCACACGGAGCCATCCAAATGCTTGACTGGTAACTGCTGTTGTAAGTATACTCCGCGAGCGGCAGAAACTCATCCCATGAACCCCCGAAATCAATGACACAAGCGCGTAGCATGTCCTTCAATATCTGAATAGTGCGCTCGGACTGTCCGTCTGTCTGAGGGTGAAATGATGTACTCAACTCAACCTGAGTGCCCTATTCACGCTACACGACTCTCCAAAACTACGATGTCAACTGCGTGCCTCAATCTGAAATGATGGACACTGGCATACCGTAAACACTCTGGAATCTCTATTCTCTGAAGCAATCCACCCGGTCTCTGATGCTCATATTTTACTTGCTGACAGTTAAGACACCAAGCTACAAACCCCTACTATATCCTTCTTCATTCTCCTCCATCAATAGTGCTGCCTCAAGTCCTAATACATCTTTGCGGCACCCAGATGAATGGAACACCGCGAACTGTGGGCCTCTTCAAGAATCAACTCCCGTAGCCCATCTACATTGGGCACACATATCCGGCCCTGCATCCTCAACACCCCAGCATCTCTAATAGTCACATCTCTAGCATCACCGTGTTGAACCTTGTCCTTAAGGACAAGCAAATGAGTATCATCATATTGGCGCTCTCTGATGCAATCAAATAAGGAAGACCAAGAAACCACATAAGCTAGAACCCGACTGGGCTCCGATACATCTAGCCTCATGAACTGGTTGGCCAAGGCCTGAACATAAACTGCATGAGGTCTCTCACCAACAGGAATGAATGCAAGGCTACCCATACTCACCGCCTTCCTACTCAAGGCATCGGCCACCACATTGGCCTTCCCCGGATGATACAAAATAATAATATCATAGTCCTTTAGCAGCTCCAACCATCTCCGCTGCCTCAAATTTAGATCCTTCTATTTGAATCAGTGTTGGAGGCTTCGATGATCTGTAAATACCTTAAAAGACACACCATAGAGATAATGCCTCCAAATCTTCAATGCATGAACAATGGCAGCCAACTCCAAATCATGAACAAGGTAGTTCTTCTCATGAGGCTTCAACTTACGCGAAGCATAAGCAATCACTCTTCCCTCCTGCATCAAGACACAACCAATACCAATCTAAGAAGCATTACAATACACTGTATAAGAACTAGAAGCTGAAGGTAGAACTAGAACTGGAGTTGAGGTCAAGGCGGTCTTGAGCTTCTGAAAGCTCTCCTCACACTCATCCGACTACCTGAAAGGAGCACCCTTTTGGGTCAATTTGGTCAGGGTGATGTAATAGACGAGAAACCCTGTACGATGTGACGATAATAACCAGCCAACCCTAGAAAGCTCCGAATCTACGTAGCCGAGGATGGTCTGGGCCAACTCTAAAACACCTCTATCTTCTTCGGATCCACCTAAATTCCCTCATTGGATACCACGTGCACCAAGAACGCCACTGAACTAAGACAAAACTCACACTTGGAGAACTTGGCGTAAAGCTTCTCCTCCCTCAACCGCTACAACAGAATCCTCAAATGTTGGGCATGCTCCTCTTAAGTACAAGAATACACCAGGATATCATCAATGAATACTATGACAAACGACTCGAGATAAGGCTGAAATACACTGTTCATCAAATGCATAAATACAGTTGGGGCGTTGGTCAACCCAAAAGACATCACAAGGAACTCATATTGACCATGACGGGTCCTGAATGCTATCTTTAGAATATCCGAGTCCCGAATCTTCAACTGGTGATACTCACACCTCAAATCAATCTTGGAGAACACCCTTGCTCCTTGAAGCTAGTCAAATAGATCATTAATACGCGGCAAAGGATACTTGTTCTTGATTGTGACTTTGTTCAACTGCCTATAATCAATGCACATTCTCATAGTACTGCCTATAATCAATGCACATTCTCATAGTACTATCCTTCTTCTTCACAAACCGGTGCACCCCAAGGTGACACAGTAGGCCTAACAAATTCCTTATCAAGAAGTTCCTGAAGCTGCTTTTTCAACTCCTTCAACTCAGCCGGTGCCATATGGTACGGAGGAATAGAAATGGGCTGGGTTCCTAGCACCAAGTCAATACCAAAGTCAATAATCCCTGTCGGGCAGCATGCCTGGCAGGTCTGCAGGAAACACATCCAGAAAATCTCGCACCACCGGAACAGAATCAATAGTAGGGGTGTCAGCACCACCATCCCTCAGAAAGGTCAAATAAGATAAACAACCATTCCCAATCATCTGCTGGGCCTTCAAGTATATGAAATCTCTGTTGGGAATATAGTCTAGAGAACCTCTCCACTCAATCCTTGGAAACCCCGTGATCGCCAATGTCACGGTCTTAGCGTGACAATCCAGAACACCATGACATGAAGACAACCTGTCCATACCCATGATCACGTCGAAATCAACGATACTAAGCAACAAGAGATCGACTCTGGTCTCCAAACCCACAATGGTCACTACACACGATCGATATACACTATCACGCACCAACCTCGGGGAGCGTGACCGACGCTCAATCGAGTGGACCCGATCGAGCAAGCCTGATAGATGCTTTCTACCCAACCCACTTATGACCAAGAGAAGGCGTGTTTCCATTATTTTAAATAGTAGAAGGATCAAGTACTTACAACATTGCTAATTCATTTCTCTTTCTTACATCATTGTTAAGTTTCGAAAATACATACACTTTAACATTTAGTGGAACAAAAGTCTAAAGCATGTCATAATCCACCTGACCTTTCTAGTACCCATATACAACCCATATAAATGTCTACGGAGCCTCTAAAGATACAAAAGACAGTTATGATACTGCCGGCAACAAGGCCCCGGCTATACCTCAAAACTTGATAAATAAATAAACAAAAGATACACTACATGACCCCGGGATGAAATGAGGCTCACCAAGTCTGCTGGGAAGATGAGGATGATGCACCACTAGCTGCGATCAACACTGTCTGCTATGGAACCACCTATATCCATTTAAAGATGTAGCGCCCTCGGCAAAAGGAAAGTTAGTACTGTCGAATAGTACTAGTATGTAAAGCTAAAACATCATGTTAAAAGAATGAATAATGAAACAAAAGAGAAAATAGTCATGATGTACAATAAGAGGTTCAAACAATACTAAAACATCAAGTAAGGATCCATAAGTTCTCAAATCAATTTCCAACTTATTAGGTTGGTAAACTTTAGAGTTGTGTGCCACCATCCACAATACCACCGTGTTCTTACACGGAGTCCGATCTCGACCCGATCGGCTAGGTCGTCTCGTTAAGACATCAATCATATCCACGATTTCATTCATTATTTCCAGCACAATTACCACTATATGTGCGGCATGGTGTCCGATCACGGTCCGATCGGCTAGGCTATCTCACTTGAGACATCATCCTTTCAATCAATCATCTCACTTCACATTCCTTTCCCGTCTTTCAATACATTGGCACGAGTGGCCTCATTTATTAAGTTGTTCTTGGAACCTGGCCGTGTTTTACAATTCAAGTTTCCCTTTTTACACATTCAGTAACATAATCATCAACATCAATAAAGCCTATCATGTAAAGCATTTTCACACATAAGGAAAAAGGCTTGTAAAAATCCTAAGAACATTCAGGCTTTTCATACAATTTGGCATAGCAACCTTTATTCGATTCTTGAGATGAATTCTTAACCTTTCTCAACACACATTCACACATGTTAAACACATCATCAAATGGCATGATGACATGATAAACATTTAGAACAATTATTGAACATGAATCTTTCAACACAACACATTTGGGGCAGTCAATCCTAGTATGATCAATTTAGGGATTTACACCAAATACACGAACCCCAGGGTTTGATTCTAAGAAGAAGGGGCTTAGCCATACATACCTAAATTGAGCTCTTTAAACTTTAAGATGTTCCGGAACTAGCAACTTCAATCTATTTTTGCAATATAGCAGAATTGAACCCAAAATTAAGAGAATGATGTATAATTCTAGCTCACTAGAGCATTCTATCAAACACTATGTGTGCATTATGTTTTAAGAATCTTTTTGTGTATGATTCCATCATTCCACAACCCATATTTTATCATTTTTAGCCCATAATCTTTCTACACTCTTTCATCACACATGCATGCAAAATAAACGACCCTCATACCCATGAGCCATCTTGCTAATTACCCAATTTTTAGTAGAAATTTCAAAATTGAGAGATAGGGCATAGATTCTTAACTTTAAGGAGAAGACTTAGTGAACTTCACTTGACAATATTCAAGGTTTCAAGCAAAGATTAAGTGATTTTTGTATGAAGAACCCTTTCTCCCTCTAGGACCCTCTTCCTCGCTCTAAAGGTATCAGAAAAGACTTAAAATGAGCTATAACATATGAGATATCGACATAGGATCGGGATTAAAAATTAGAAATTTGGAGCCCTGACACGAATCTGCGGTCGCATATAATGGCTATGTGGCCCGCGAAATGACCGCGAAAAGAAGCCCTCAGGGACTTGATGTGGTCCGCAGACCTATTCTGCGGTCGCATAATGCGCTGCAAAACCTCCATTCCCAAAAGTCCAAGGACGATTAGGCGACCAAAGTGAAGCCTACGAAATAGATATGTGGTCGCATAATTAGCCACGAAATTGACCTCAAAATTGGCCAAAAGACTGCCTCACTCTACAGACATTCTGCGGCCCACAGAGTGATTATGCGGCCGCATAATGGGGCAGAAACGATTATGCAAAACATTTTCCTATTACTCTGTGGCGTACTATTCAATCCAAAAAGTCTGAACCACGGTGAGCAAGCTCACCGCGAAGAATTTTAACAATCTCTAACACATAATCCTAACTTGGCACCACGAAATTCTGGGTTTTAGGAAGAATTTTACAGGGCCTTACATACACGGTTTACAACAATAGTATCGCCCACCGGCGTAGATACATGAACAGATGAAACTAGGTACTTATGAGGCATATCCAGATAATGAGTAAAATACAACGATACATATGAATAAGTGGAACGAGGGTCATATAATACAGAAACATCCCTGTGGCATACTGAGACAATACCTGTAATCACTGTGTCTAAAGCAATGGCATCTGGTCTGGCGGGAAGAGCATAGAATCGGGCCTGGCCGCACCTGATCAGCCTCCCCTTCTAGGGCGACCCTTAGCTGCATGCCTAAGCTCCACCCCGAGCTGGCTGGGCTTGTGGTGAAGTAAATGGTGTTGAAGCTATAGGCTGACTCCTTTACTGAGCTGGACGTCCCAAGAGGCGAGGACACTGCCTCCTGAAATGACCAAACATCCCACACTCGTAGCAACTCCACGGTGCTGGTGCTGAGTACTGAAGGAAGCCCCGAGCACCGGGATAACCGGTAGAAGGACCTGGCATAGGTGAGCCCTGGACTAATGGATCACGGGACGAACACTGAGCTTGAAGGGCACTGAGAGATGACTGGCCCTGATGAGAACTGTAAGAACTCTGGCCGAATGATGCTCACGGCGAACTGGACGAGCGGTCAGAGCGTGCCTGAAAGGACGACCCCTGTCGTGGTAGAACAGACCCAAAGAAGGAACACCGCTAAAACCTCCCAATCCACAAGGCCTCTTGGCCTCCCTCTCACCCCGATCCTGATTGTGGACTAACTTTATCTATCGAGCAATGTTGACAACCTCATCGAAGGTAGCACCAGATACCCTCTCCCGAGTCATAAGCAACCGCAGTTGATATGTGAGGCCATCACTGAACCTCCTGATCCTCTCCCTACCAGTGGGAACCAACCAAACTACATGACGGGCCAACTCAGAAAACCTCATCTCGTACTGCGTCACAAACATGCCATCTTGACGAAGCTGCTCAAACTATTCGTGCAGCTCCTCTCTACGAGACTGAGGCATGAACTTCTCCAAGCAGATAACGGAGAACTCCTGCCATGTAATTGTTGTTGCACCGATCAGCCTACACCTCTCATAAGCCTTCCACCATCTGAAGGCAGCCCCAAAAAATTGAAAAGTAGTGAACAAGAACCCGCTGGTCTGCAAAATACATGATGTACGAAGAATCCTCTGACACTTGTCCAAGAAACCATGGGCATCCTCCGACTTTACCCCACTGAAAGATGGAGGTTGGAGCCTCCAAAACCTCTTTAACCTTCTCTACTCATCATCAGTCATAACAGGAACCACATGGGCCTGAGCAGCTGCAACTAGCTAGGCTGGTAGTGCCCCCGGTATCTGAAGTCCCTACATCACTGCTCTGGTGTGCGGGCGGCGGGTGTCTGAGTACCTCCCCCAGCCTGAGAAATGGCTACTGCGGCCGGAATAGAGACCGCCTGAGTAAGACTGGTGCACACAGTCAGAATCTGAGCTAAGGCCTCCTGAAGGACTAGAATCACAATGGGCACAGCTGGTGCCTGAGCTAGCCCCACTGGCTCATCCACTACTGGAACCTACTCCTGAATTGGAGCGACTTGTGGGTCTGCGGGTGCTGCCTTAGTTGTTGTACGAGCTACACCTTTGCCCCTACTATAGCCTCTACCGCGACCTCGGTCTCTCACGGCCCTAGCTGGTGGTACTGGTGGCTGTCAATCCTGTCCGCTAGTCCGTGTACTCACCATCTGTGAGAGAATGAAATAACAGAAGTTTAGTTACCGGAATCAACAAATCCGCACGACAAGAATACAAAGATGTGAAGTTTCCTAAGGGTTTGGCAGCCTCTCGAAGATAAGCACAGACGTCTCCGTACCGATCTGCAAGACTCTACTAAACCTGCTCATGGCTCGTGAGACCTACGTAACCTAGGCTCTGATACCAACTTGTCACGACCCAAATCCTAACCTGTCGTGATGGCGCCTACCGTGGTACTAGTAAAGCCGACATTGTGAATAACTCCAAAACTTTTAACAACAATAGATTTAAAATAGATTAAATAGCAACTTCTCGTAACATGATAGAAAGATCCCAAAACATAGCGCGGAAAAACAACTCCTAAATCGGCGTGTCATAGAGTACATGAGCATCTAAAGTTACAAGTCTGAAATACACTGCCTAAGATAGTCTGAAACTAAATACAGTAAAAGGAACAATAAGGAAGGAGAAACAAGGACTAAGAATGCCAGACAGCTACCTCGAAGTCTCCAAAGATCACTTGTGCAAAGTATCAACACCCACCGTGTCCATTAACACTTGGATCTGTACACGAAGTGCAGGGTATAGCGTGAGTACAACCAACTCAGTAAGTACCGATACTAAATAAATAACTGAAAGTAGTGACGAGCTCTGCAATTATAGTTCAACTTCAGAAATTTCAACATAAGAAAATAGGCATGCTTTCAAGTTTGACAATCTAGGCCAAATCCGTTATCTCATATCGATTCATGTAAAACAGAATATAACATCTTTCAGAAAACTTCCAGACAGTGATATATGGCAGATAAGTGTAACAATAACAAAGTCAAGAGAATTCTCTCAAAGCAACAGTCACTCAATCTTTCTCAATAGCTCAGCACTCAGCACTCAGCACTCGGCATTAAACACTCGTACTCAATAGGTACCTGCGCGCACTAGGTGTGTGTACAGACTCCGGTGGGGCTCCTTCAGCCCAAACGCTATATCGCTGCAGCATGCAGCCCGATCCATAAGATATATATATATATATATATATATATATATATATATATACACACACACACACACACACACACAACCATAGGCCCTAACTAAGCCATCAACCTCTCTACTCTCTCGGGCTCTCAGAAATCATAAAAAGCAGCCCAAACAGAAATGATGTAATGTATCAACAAGAAACAAGGAGGGACTGAGATATGATACACAAGTAAAACTGTGACTGATTACAAGATAGCAATTAGCAAATAATTCAACAAGTACATGACCTCCGCGGGTCCCAACAGTATCAACAGAGAGCCTAAACATGATTTCTAACATGGTTTGAAGTCAAATTTCTATAACACATGGAAATAATATAGCTAACAACAAGTTATTCAACTTTACAGTTCCATGGAATGGACCAAGTCACAAATCCTATGGTGCACGCTCACACGCCCGTCACCAAGCATGTGCGTCACCTCCAAACCAATCAGATAACACAAAATTTGGGGTTTCATACCCTCAGAATCAGATTTAGAACTGTTACTTACCTCAATCCGTGCCAATCTCTACTCCAACACGCACTTGCCCCGTGAATCGGCCTCCAAATGCCTCGAATCTAACCACAAACAATACGATACAATCAACACGGGCTAAAGGAATTAATTCTACAAGAAAATATGAGATTATAAGTCAAAAATCCGAAATCGACTTCAAGCCGTCCCCCGGGCCCACGTCTCGAAATCCAATAAAAGTCACAAAAGCTGAAATCTCATTCAACCACGAGTCAGGCCATACCAAATTCATCAAAATATGACACCAAATTGCCACTCAAATCCCCAAAATCAACTCTCCAAATCCCTAGCCTCAAACTCCCAAACTAAACCTCAAAATACACCAACTAGGTGGAAAAATCAATGATGAAACATAATTATTGAAGAAATTTAACCACAAGTGACTTACCTCAAGAATCCCTTCAAAATCCCTCTCAAAAATCGCCCAATTCCAAGTTTGCAAAGATAAGAAACAATAAGACCCTCGGAACCCAACCTTTTATCCTGCCCAGTCTTTTCGCATCTACGACCAATTATCCGTACTTGCGGACCCGCTTCTGCTGAATTCACTAACCCAGTGTGCCTCCACTTCTAAGTCTTTGCCCCATATTTGCGCAATCCCAGGTGCAGAATTCACCATCTCACCTGCGAGACTTCCGCTCCTGCGGCCTCTACTCACTTCCTTCTTGCCCGCTTCTGCAAGCTCGCATCTGTGGTGTCCACTCCGCAGATGCGATTACACCAGTAGCTGCCAACTTCAGCAATTCTTCAACTTCAAATATTGGTCCGTTGACCACCCGAAATCAACCTGAGGCCCCCGGCACCTCGACCAAATATACCAACAAGTCCTAAAATATCATACGAACTTAGTCGAACCCTCAAATCACCTCAAACAACATCAAAACACAAATCGCACATAGATTCAAGCCTAATGAACTTTGAAACTTCCAAATTCTACAACCGACGCCGAAACCTATCAAATCACGTCCGATTGACCCCAAATTTTGCACACAAGTCACAAATGACACCACGGACCTACTCCAACTTCCAGAATCAGAATTCGACCCCGATATCAAAAAGTCCACTCCCGTCAAACTTTCCAAAAATTCAACTTTCGTCATTTCAAGCCTTATTCCACTACAGACCTCTAAATCACAATCCAAACACGCGCCTAAGTCCAGAATCACCCAACGGAGCTAACAGAACCATCAAAACTCCATTCCGGAGTCGTTTACATATAAGTTAACATCCAGTCAACTTTTCCAACTTAAGCCTCCAACCTTGAGACTAAATATCTCAATTCATTCCGAAATCTCTCTGGACCCAAACCTAGTAACCCAGTAAGTCATATAGTAGTTACAAAGCACAAAAGGAGAAGAAAATGGGGGAACGGGGCTACAACTCTCGTAACGACCGACGGAGTCGTTACACCCAAGTATGGAGAGTGTTGGAAAAAAAAGAAAAAAATCAAAGAAAATACAAAAGAAAAATGAAAAAAATAGAAAATAAACCTCATATTCCTCTTAATCCGGACTATTGAATGCATAGTTGTGCTTATAGAAGAAGGGCCAAATTGTATATGATTTCGTGGCATTTCTTAAATTTCTCATGAACAGTATGTATTTGAAAGTTAAGTGTAGTGTATTAAAGTGCTTAGGAGGGTTAGTCATTATACCCAAATATATCCTACCCATTGTAACACCCCGTAAATTTGAATCAGTTGTGGACACACTAAATGAGTATTAATGTGATGGTTATCAATTGGTTATGATAATAAGCGTACGAGGCATATCATAAGTGATTTGGGGTCCAAGGAAAGACCTAAGTCTAAGCCATGTTGGAAAATTACATGATAGACTAAAATTCTAAATGAGCACGCACAAGACTATACTTTGGACGAGAATATATACATTTATATAAGGTATTATGTGATTCACAACCTATCAAATGAAAGATCTTTGAGATTAGTTTCTAACGGTTCAAACCGTTCATCATTTGGACATTCCTACAAGAAGTTATGACCAAATTACTAAAGACATACCACCCAGTTATTTTGGCGGACATCGAACCGAGCTCGCTTCGCCAAAGTAGACGCGGATTTTTGTCTTCCTTTGAATGCAATGGACAACGAAGCGAGGACACTTCGCTAGAGTAAACGCGCCCCAGTCCCAGCTGTTTTAAGCCAATTTTAGGGTTCATTTTTCCCTATTTCTTTTGGATGAATTTTGGGGTCTTCTCCCACCCTCTCAAGACCTCCAACCCCTCCCATCTTCAAGGTATGCAATCTCCATTAACTTGGTGTGAAATTCCATCATTCTTACACTAGTATTGATGAAATCTACTCATAAAACACATAGATCTTCAAGAAATTCCTTCAAGAACTCAAAGGAGGGTTTTGCAAGATTTCTTCCAAAAGGTAATCCTACACCCTTAGACTTACATGTATGAATTTATTATGGGTATATGAGTGTGAATTAAGTATTGGGACTCTTGGTGTGGTGATTAGAAGCCATAAGTTCCTAATATAAATACACAAATATTATAGAGATTGAAAGATGTTTATTTAATGGAACTTTATTGGTTAAGGGTGTTGTTTACCTTATGGGTGATGAAGAATAATATTGATTATAACCATTTGAGACTTTAGAATTTATGCAAGAGCAAGAGAATCGGCTATTGGGTGTAGAAACACCATTAATAGGGATTATGAAGCTTTATAATCACCAAGTGTTTGATAAAATGCCTAAGTTACCAAAACATGGATATTGTTGCTAATTTGGAATCCCTTTGAATTGTATTGATATAGATTAAAGTTGAAAGGGTTGGCGAATGTTGTATTATGCTCAAGAGAAGGAAGTTAAGGTATGTGAGGCTAACTCTCTATGTTTGGGAATGTTAATGATTTTCCCTACATTACGTTTCTTTTATGACGTATCAATTGCCTCAGAAATATAGTTAAGGCCTAGTCCCTTGAATAGTTGTAGAGCTTATGTTCTCTAGTTTCATAACTCGTTCATGTCTTTCATTCTGAACGTTGTGAGCTCAGTTCGTATTCAATATAGACTTGGGCTTGATGTCCCTACGTCTCAGTATAGCTTACTCAGCATGTCATAAACATTTGAAGTTCAGTGTTCATAACCAGTTCAAGAATACATGTCTCATTCTAGTCCTATACATTATTCCAGTATTATGTATTGCGGTATGATTCTCAGTTCCTGATTTTAAATCCCTGAATGTTGAACACCTATATTTGGGCCTGAGGCCGCAGCTAATGCTTTATGCATCTTTGGGTCTGAGGCCGCAGTTTATGCTTTATGAATTTTGGACCTGATGTTGCAGTTATGTATACGTATACTTGGGCCCGAGGCCGTAGTTTGTGCACATATATATATATTGGGCTAAGGTCGCAGTTTCACATTCAGATAAACAGGTTGTTCATCATTCAGAAGAGGGAGTATTCATATCCTTACTTCCTTTAGTCAGTTCAGTTATCAGTTATCAGTTATCAGTTCAGTTATCAGTTATCAGTTATCTTTTCAGCTATCAGTTCGGTTATCAGTTATCAGTTATCTTTTCAGTTATCACTTCAGTTTCAGTTTCAATATTTAACATTTCAGTTATCAATTATCAATTCTCAGTTACCAGCTTAGTTTTAGTTTCAGCATTTATAATTCTTTCTTTCAGTTGCTTTACATACCAGTACAATTCAAATGCACTGACGTCCCTTTTTGCCCGAGGTCTGCATCTCACGATGCAGGTAATGATTCACAGGCTGATGATCCAGAGTGCTAGGATTCTCGTACCAGCTATTTGGTGATCCCGAGTTCTTTCAGGGCATTATCATTACTTTACAGTCTTTCAGTGTTTACAGATATACAGTGTTTTCAGTACTTCAGTAGAGGCTTCATAGATTAGAGTAACAGTTAGACAGAGTCTCAGACTTTTCATGTTAAGCCATGTTGGCTACAAATATGTTCCAAAATTGTATTGTTATTTCCGCACTTTGATTTATATCATCTAGACTTTCAGTATATCAGCATGTGTTAGTTTATCTTCCGCATTCAGTATGTTCTGATACCACATGTTGATTCAGCCAGCCAGTTGGTTCGCTCGGTCACATGTAGTCAGGCACCGAGTGTCGTGTTACGTCCAGGCCCAGGTTCGGGGCGTGACAAAGCTTGGTATCAGAGCCTAGGTTCAAGAGTCCTAGGGAGTCTATGAAGCCGTGTCCAGTGGAGTTTCCTTTATATGTGTGTGCCGGTCACTCATATAAACGGTTAACTACCAGGACATTCTGGATTGTCTCACTTCTTTCTACTCTAGATCGTGCCATGAAGCTTAGAGCAATAGTTAACCTTCTCTTCCTATCGAATTCCAAACATATTGGATGCCCAAGCAACGTGCAGGAAAAACCTAAGGTTCTAGAGAGGACAATTGCCCATTGGGTATATCTATGGAGTACATGTTGGTAACAAATGAGATTTGAGAGGATGTTGAAAGTGGGATGTAATGGGTAGTAGTACAGATTAGAGCATAACCTAATCAGAAAGTACAAAAGCAGTTATCATGTTTTATGGTTGTCAGTTTATCTTATTACCAGTTAGCGGCCTTTAAGTTAGCAGGTTTATGGTTATTTAGTATGCAGTATTCAGTTATATGTTTACCAAATATGTAATTTTCAGTGTATCAAAATTTCTGGAGACTTGTGAGTATACAGATGCATATGGATGCTCGAAGAAAATGTAAGTAATAGTGATTATAACGACATCTTTGCATGTTTTAGGTATTAAGACCCAACACTCACCGGATGGTGCATGAAGTGATTATCAGATATGTATGGCAGTGTATCCGCATGTCAAACCTCACAGTGTAACAGGTTAAGAATTCAACCGCAGCAGGCATAGAATTGATCACTATAGTATTGGATAGAAAATAGCCTAAGGGAAATATAGCTAAGAATAATATGATGTACGAAATGAGAACCAAGAGCAGGTGACATTGAATTTTAGGGAATGATTTTAAGTTGGTTAGATTTAATCAAATCAGAACTAGAAAGTACCATGTTAGTGAATTTGTATACGAAGTGGCTATTATTGTGAGATAAAAGATATGACAGTCCCCCCTTCACATGATGTGACTATGTGTTTAGGCCGGAGGTTTATAGTCTAAAGTGATTTTGAAGTGTATAGAAAGTTTGGGGTTAGATATTCCAATTTTGTTTTAAGACAGATGAAATTTCTCTAAGTGTGATCCATGTGCATAGTTCAAAAAGAATAATAGTGTACGGCAAGAGAATATGGTCAGATGATGAGGGAAGTTAGGATAAACCTTATGCTCCACTTTAGTTATTCAAAGCAGAGCAAGAAAACATGATGCTAGCAGGGGGTTAGAAAAAGAATAGTAAATAAGTTTGAGTAAATACAGTGAATTAGCAATTTCAGCAGAGCTAGTAGAGGTAAGATTTGATTCACTTAGCCGGGTTAACTCTAGTGAGTGGATGATAGTTTGAAATACCGAACATGTGTTAGAATCCAAAGAGTTTAAGTTAAACTCGAAGTACAGTGACAGTGGAAAAAAAATAGCTAGTAGTAAAAGAGCAAGCAATAGAAGAATAGCTTTTAGGAATTATCGAAATGTGGTTTCTCCAAGATTGACAGTGTGAGCAGAGTTAGATTATTAAGATAGTGTATGATAGTTGTGAATACATTAGCTTTCCGTCTTGTGAATAATTTAGTTTTTCCTAGCTCAGAAGTAAGTTGGAAGATGAGTCGTTATTGGGGTAGAATGGAAGGAATTGCAGAAAATAAGGAAAGTTCTTCGGATCCCAACAAAAAGAGAAGGATCCGCAAGTATATGATCTTTGGTCTAAGGGGTGATGTGAAAATTTTCAGTAAGTCCAACTAGAGATTTGGCACCCAAATAGTTAGCATGGAATATGAAAAAGAAAATCAGTTCGGTTGTAAGGAAATTGTATAATTACCACAAGGAATAAGTCTAGCATGTGTAAGAAACACAAAGTGAGTAGAATGATCACCGAGCTTAGTTATTGGTGATAAAGTGATCATAGAAAAGCTATAAAATCATGCCCAGTTATGTATTACGAGGGCAGTGCCATTGCACGAGACCCTTCCGAGTAGTGGTCAGAGACTTAGCTCACAGCAAGACTATAAGTGTTTTCAGGAAGTGCTTAGGAAGATAATCAAGTGTGGGAAGTATAGCTCATGAATGAGGTAGACAAGGGAACTATGTTGAAAGAAGTTAACTGCTTAGCCAAGGTAGGAGTTCGACTTTCGGACACCAAAGATAGTGGAGTTGATGTCTAGAACAAGACATGTTCCTCCTTAGTAGCCGAAGTGAAGGAGAAACGGTTTGATTATCCCTACTTGTTGTAGCTGAAAGAGGGGATTCACATGCATAACATGATGGCTTTTGAACAAGGGGGAGATGATGGTACCTTGACGTACCAGGATAGATTGTGTGTTCTAACCATAGATGGACTTAGCAAGGGAGGAAGATAATAGAAGTCCATATGTCCAGGTATTCTATCCACCCAGGTTCCCCAAACATGTATCATAATCTCCAGGAGACTTATTGGTGGTACGACATGAAAAAGAAGGCTGCATACTTTGTGGCCAAGTGTCTGAATTATCAGCAAGTGAAAGTCGAGCAGCAGAAAACCAAGTGTTTATCTCAGAACACACACATCCTTTAGTGAAGATGGTAAATATGGACCTTATAATAGGATTATCTTGCTCAGTTTGAAAGCATGATTTTTATGGCCGAAGGTGTAGATCACCAATTGGTTGGTCTAAAGTTGGCGAAAGGGAGTGATGGGACCAAATTTGGTCTATCAGGCTATAGAGAAAGTTAAGTGGATTCAAGAGCATTTGAAGACAACTCAGAGCTGCCAAAAATCCTATTCGAATGTGCGGCATAGAGACCTAGAGTTTCAAGTTGATGATTGGGTATTTCTGAAAGTGTCGCTTGTGAAAAGCGTTATGAGATTTGGGATGAAGGGGAAGCATAGTCCCTACTATTTTGGGCCATATAGATTCTTGCAAAGGATCGGTCAATTAGATTATGAGTTGGAGTTGCCACCATAATTAGTGGTGGTACAGTCAGTATTTCACATGTCATGTTATAACATTCAAGTTTTCAGTACTCAGATACTCATGTCAGTTCAGTACTCAGATACTCATGTCAGTCCAGTACTCAGATACTCATGTCAGTCCAGTACTCAGATACTCATGTCAGTTCAGTACTCAGATACTCATGTCAGCTCAATACTCAGCTACTCATGTTAGTCCAATACTTAGACATTCATGCCAGCTTAGTACTCAGATTACTCAAATATTCGTGCCAGTTCAATATTCATTTACCCATGTTAGTTCAGTATTCACGTATCCATGACAGACCAATATTCAGTCAATGCAGTAGTCATTCAATTCAGTAATAATGTATTCATTCAGTTTAGTATGCAAGTGTTAATGAAAGTTCATGTTCCCACCAGACCCATTTAAGGTCCGGAGTTAGCCGAAGATGCAGCCAGGACAATCATTCGAGGACGAATGATCCCAAGGGGGAGATAATGTAACACACCATAAATTTGAATCAGTTGTGGATGCACTAAATGAGTATTAATGTGATGGTTATCAATTTGTTATGATAATAAGCGTACGAGGCATATCATAAGTGATTTGGGGTCCAAGGAAAGACCTAAGTCTAAGCCAAGTTGGAAAATTACATGATAGACTAAAATTCTAAATGAGCACGCACAAGACTATACTTTGGACGAGCATATCTACATTTATATAAGGTATTATGTGATTCACAACCTATCAAATGAAAGATCTTTGAGTTTAGTTTCTAACGCTTCAAACCGTTCGTCGTTTGGACATTCCTACAAGAAATTATGACCAAATTACTAAAGACATACCACCCAGTTATTTTGGCGGACAGCGAAGCGAGCTCGCTTCGCTAAAGTAGACGCGGATTTTGTCTTCCTTGAATGCAATGGACAGCGAAGCGAGGACACTTCGCTAGAGTAGACGCGGCCCAGTCCTAGCTCTTTTAAGCCAATTTTAGGGTTCATTTTTCCCTATTTCTTTTGGACGAGTTTTGGGTCTTCTCCCACCCTCTCAAGACCTCCAACCCCTCCCATCTTCAAGGTAAGCAATCTCCATTAACTTGGTGTGAAATTCCATCATTCTTACACTAGTATTGATGAAATCTACTCATAAAACACATAGATCTTCAAGAAATTCCTTCAAGAACACAAAGGAGGGTTTTGCAAGATTTCTTCCAAAAGGTAATCCTACACCCTTAGACTTACATGTATGAATTTATTATGGGTATATGAGTGTGAATTAAGTATTGGGACTCTTGGTGTGGTGATTAGAAGCCATAAGTTTTCCTAATATAAATACACAACTATTATAGAGATTGAAAGATGTTTATTTAATGGAACTTTATTGGTTAAGAGTGTTGTTTACCTTATGGGTGATGAAGAATAATATTGATTATAACCATTTGAGACTTTAGAATTTATGCAAGAGCAAGAGAATCGGCTATTGGGTGTAGAAACACCATTAATAGGGATTATGAAGCTTTATAATCACCAAGTGTTTGATAAAATGCCTAAATTACCAAAACATGGATATTGTTGCTAATTTGGAATCCCTTTGAATTGTATTGATATAGATTAAAGTTGAAAGGGTTGGCGAATGTTGTATTATGCTCAAGAGAAGGAAGTTAAGGTATGTGAGGCTAACTCTCTATGTTTTATGTTAATGATTTTCCCTACATTACGTTTCTTTTATGACGTATCAATTGCCTCAGAAATATAGTTAAGGCCTAGTCCCTTGAATAGTTGTAGAACTTCTGTTCTCTAGTTTCATAACTCGTTCATGACTTTCATTCTGAACGTTGTGAGCTCAGTTCGTATTCAATATAGACTTGGCCTTGATGTCCCTAAGTCTCAATATAGCTTACTCAGCATTTCATAAATATTTGAAGTTCAGTGTTCATAACCAGTTCAAGAATATATGTCTCATTCTAGTCCTACACAGTATTCCAGTATTATGTATTGCAGTATGATTCTCAGTTCCTGATTTTAAATCCTTGAATGTTGAACACCTATATTTGGGCCTGAGGCCGCAACTAATGCTTTATGCATCTTTGGGTCTGAGGCCGCAGTTTATGCTTTATGAATTTTGGACCTGAGGTTGCAGTTATGTATACGTATACTTGGGTCCGAGGCCGTAGTTTGTGCATATATATATATATATATATATATATATATATATATATATATATATATATTGGGCCTGAGGCCGCAGTTTAACATTCAGATAAACAGGTTCTTCATCATTCAGAAGAGGGAGTATTCATATCCTTACTTCCTTTTTTCAGTTAAGTTATCAGTTATCAGTTATCTTTTCAGTTATCAGTTATCAGTTATCTTTTCAGCTATCAGTTCAGTTATCAGTTATCAGTTATCTTTTCAGCTATCACTTCAGTTTCAGTTTCAATAGATAACATTTTAGTTATCAATTATCAATTCTCAGTTACCAGCTTAGTTTCAGTTTCAGCATTTATAATTCTTTCTTTCAGTTGCTTTACATACCAGTACAATTCAAATGTACTGACGTCCCTTTTTGCCCGAGGCCTGCATCTCACGATGCTGGTAATGATTTACAGGTTGACGATCCAGAGTGCTAGGATTCTCGTACCAGCTATTTGGTGATCCCCAGTTCTTTCGGGGCATTATCATTACTTTACAGTCTGTCAGTGTTTACAGATATACAATGTTTTCAGTACTTCAATAGAGGCTTCATAGACTAGAGTAACAGTTAGACAGAGTCTCAGACTTTTCATGTTAAGCCATTTTGGCTACAAATATGTTCCAAAATTGTATTAGTATTTCCGCACTTTGATTTATATCATCCAGACTTTCAGTATATCAGCATGTGTTAGTTTATCTTCCGTATTCAGTATGTTATGATATCACATGTTGATTCAGCCAGCCAGTTGGTTCGCTCAGTCACATGTAGTCAGGCACCGAGTGACGTGTTATGTCCAGGCCCAGGTTCGGGGCGCTACACCCATCCTATAGCCTACATTACAACCTGGAAAGATCTAATTGATCCTAGACTTCACAAGCTTAAATTATTAGAGACATACAGTACGGGCAAGCCTATGGAACAACCTCGGGATGCACATGAATTTCTTTGAGAGAGTTAGCGAATTCTTTCGATTTGTAAGTGTGAGCACCTAATTGTTGACCATGCTTGAAATTTTTTCCCACTCATCTTACCAATATCTCATACCCAATTTCCCCACTAACACTCCCACTTTTCCCCCTCACTTCCCATTTTCCCCACTTTTCCCACTCATATCCCCCACTCTTCCCACTCATGTCCCCCAGTCACATCCCCGCTATCTCCTCCCTCAATTTCTCTTACTTAAAACACACACGACACACACACACACACACAAAGGAGAAGACGGGAAAATAGAACAAAAAGATAGATCTGAAAAATAAAAATAAAGAGGGAGGGAACGAAGGAGAAACGTGTCTAGGGAACGACGAAAAGGAGCAAAAAAAACAAAAAAGAAACCAGTTGCTTTCATCTTCCATCTTGAGCAAAAAAATTCAGCCAAAAATTGGCTTTGAGGCTCATGTTTCGTTCGTAGTTTGAATTTTGGTGTAGATCTTGTAGTCGAATTTCTTCTTTGCTAGTTGTTGATACCCAATTTTTCCCTATGTATTTTTATACACAAATGTTTTCAAAATAACATGTACACGCATATATAAGCATACCCAAGTGTTTTGGTATTTTTTCTAATTTTTAAAATCAATTTGTTGTCCATTTTAGCAATACAAAATCAGTAACTCTTCCCAAAACTATAAATTTTGGTGAATAATTTTTTTTATTCTCATATTTATACCAAAATATAGTTAAGGTAATTTTAGTATATTTTTACAAATTTATTTGGTATTTAAAAGGTTAAATTGCATACAATTGCAATTTTAGCCTATTTTAAGATTAATAGCATTTTTATTATAAAATTGGTCCCAGTATTTTAAATTAATATTTATATATTATTAATTAGTTCAGTACTTTTAATTTGCCTTTAAAATCATTTTCAATATTTTTACAAAATAAAAAGGGAAAATTGGCCATTTAACATTTAGCCTCCCCTTATTCAATTACAGCCTCGTTTGCATTTCAATTTTACCCTTAAATTGATCCAATTCTACCCCTATTGGACCAGCCCAATTTTGTTTCAACCCGGTCCCCCGACCCAATATAAAATCCGCCTGTTTCCTATCTTTGATCCAGACCGTTGATCATTTTGATCAACGGCCATAAATCCCCCTTACCATTTTTATCCCCAAATGACTTACCCTAATCCCTCATTCTCACCTGGCCCGCCTCCTTTGAATCCCAAACTCTCTCCAAAACTCTTCGAAGCCCTAGCCTCCTCCTACTTTATTTCACCGTGTTTTCACCAGAATCCATGGCTTCTCAGGCCATGGATGGTCCGTACTCACCCCTCTCCACCATTGGACCTTGGGTGTTTGAGGTTTTAAAGGCTGACCTCAACGGTTCTCTTTCAGATCTTCTCAGATCTTTTGTTCTATGGCTTCTCCGGCCTTTGCTCCGGCATATTCAAGCCTCAGGAGCCTGATTCCTGACCTCTTCGACTCAAGATCTGATTTTTTCCAAGCCTTTCTAATTTCTAGGGTTTCTCCGAAACCCTATGTTGTTCGAGGTTTTTTCTCTGTTTATTTTCTTAGATCTATGGTACGATTGTGTTCTACTGAACTTCTAAATTATTTTTCCCCAAACTTTTCTTTCAGAATTGTTTTCTTCGATTTAGGGTTTCTGAAAGGGTTTTCAAAACATCTTTCTTATTCTTTCTGTTCTTTCCTTCATGTGTGTTTGTCTATATTATGCTCGTATGTTTTCTTTTTACTACGCGTGTGTTGTTCTTCTGCTTCTTCTTTTTCTACTGTACATGTTACTCTTGTGCTCACATGATAATCCTTGTTATGTTTTCCTTACTCTTCTACTATATGTGTTTACTGTTGAGTTCTTGGATTTTGTTTGCTTTACTGGACTCTGTTTGTGTCCATGCTAAGCATGTTTCATCTACTGTTGCATAAGTTTACACCACCTCTCTTTTCTTCTGAACTTGCTTGAGTTCCAACTTTTCTAAAACATGCTCTTTTATGCTCTTAAATCAGCCTTCTTTCTTTGTTGTTTCAAACCTGCTATCATATCTATTTTGTTTCTCATAAGGCCATGAAACAGACCTTTGAGTCTGTTTCAATGGCTTGCCTTCTCATCTCTATGTCTAATTCGATTTGAAACCCTAGGATTTGGGGGTTTCTTTTGCAATTTTGATTAGGGTTCTGCTTTGGAACCCCGGACTATCAGACTCACCCTAAGTATTATAAACTGAATATGAAACTCTTTTCTTGTGATTCTGAACCTTTCTATGGCTGTCTTTTCTAATTAGCATGACAACCCTTTCTTGTTTGATATCTGTGTACTATATATATGAGGATTTCTTCTTGCAAAAGGGTTTTGCTAACTATTGATTGATTCCGAATTTCTGTTAATAAGGTCTGATTGATTGCTACTGATTTTCTCTAATTGAACCCTCTTTACTTTTTTCCTGGCTTGGTTCATTCGAACAAAGCCGGTGATTTTGATTTCACTGGCTGTCAGATTGATTCCCTTTCCTTATTTTTCATAAACCGTGTACCACTGAACTTTGCCTTAAATAAATCCTGTGTACTTACCCTTCTTGTGTTACTTTGGAAAAGATTTCAATCAAATTTCATTCTTTAACTGTCTTCTACCCGTTTGAAATCAGAACCCTTAACTGAAGGGAGATTCTTTGTGATTGATTGCAAACTATTCTCTTACCTTTTCTTACTTGTTTCTGCACTATAAAAAGGGGCACGACCCTTCTGCACTGACACAACCTTGAACCCTCGGTTGAACACTTACAAACCAATTCACATTACGAATTGCATACTCTCACACACATACCTTCAGTCACAATACTCTTTCAAACTCTCTACTCCCTACTGAGACTTTTGTACTGCTTTACTTGCAACTTGGCTTTTCAAGACTGTTGTTTTTACTTATTTGTTTCCCCTGAAACTGGTATGTCTCAATTTTGATTTCAGCTCTTTCCCTATGTGTTTACTTTACAGTTGCTCTATTCCTGTCTACCTTGCTGCTCATGTTCTGTATACTACTTCCTTTTATGTTTACTGCTTGTCATAAATCCCCCGTACCCCCATTCCCTTTTGTGTGCTGAGTTAAAGTTCATGGCCTGGCAGTATCCAAATTACTGCCCAGGTCTGAACATGACCTTCAATAGGTCCTAACTCCCAAATTCAAGCTGACAGGCTGGTCAGGGGTGTGCCAGCATCCTAATTGCTGGGCATGACCACTAGTTTGTCATGGCTTTCCCTAATTCCCCATCTATTGCACTTACACTTATTATTAGACTCTAAGTTCTGCCCCCCTCCTATGAGCCTTGCCTTGGGGATGTTGAGTTCCCTCTAAACTTGGATATTTGAGGGCTGGCCCTTCCACACTGCACTATAATCTGATCCTGCAAATGTAATTGGGTGTAAGCACTGCCTGGAGTTCATGAAGCTCCTTGGAACTTTGACACACCCAAAGGATGAGAAAGGCTTTGGAAATCTGATCTTTGGAAGTTGGTTTATTTCATGTTTCAGACTAGGAGTCTGAATTAGGCTCTCCTTGGTTGAAACTTTAATTTCTGATGTAATTTTTAGTTTTCTTGATTCATTCGGTTTGTAATAATTTGTAATAACTTATGGGGTGTATAGTGAAAAGGGGAGGGTCACTCATGTTATGCATGCGGGTAGACATCATGCTTTAGGTATTTACTTCTGCAATCACAACATGTTTTTCGCTTATGTATCTACATATAGAAATCCTGCCTATAAGTTTACGCATCTGCATGTAGAAATCCTGCCTATAAGTTTATGCATCTGCATATAGAAATCCTGCCTATAAATTGTTTCATTACTGCATTAAAAATCATGCCTATAAGTTATACATTTCATTAGAAATCATGTCTATAAGTTTCTGCACTTCTGCATATAGAAATCATGATTATAAGTTTTCTGCACTTCTGCATATACACATGTCATTAGGCAAACAATCCATAGGTTAAGGAATAATCAATTGCATCCTAGATACCATGCTCATAGGATTCCTGCACTTACATAACCGTTTTAAAATCAATAACGCTTAGAATTCATGCCTATAGGAGCAATCGTTTAAATCTGATTCATCCGCAAGTCTAAAATCAGTAATAATGTTGTTAATATCCGCAGAATTGGTTTATTTCTAAAGTTAGTAATCTTCTTTAAAATCATTATGTTTGACCTTGTTAGATATCATGCCTATAGGTTTCGCCTAGGCAAACCATTAGGTAATCAATTAATTATACCAGTCTTTAATAATTACAACCAGCAGGCAGGCTTAATTCGGACTTCTTATCTGAAAATATGTAATAAATCAACCATCCCCTTTACGTATGTTTAATTAAAGACCTAACCCAGTACTTGTAAGTCATGCTAAACAATTTTTGCTTTGAATGAGGAGGCCTATTTGAGCCTTAACCGCTATGTGTTCTCCCCTTAACTGCTCTTATGTGTTTTGTTTGTCGCACTAGATTTTGTCTTTTTAAACTTCAAAAGCCAATATCCCTTCCCTCTAGGATTAGTAGTCTCAACTGCCTCCGGGACTGATAGGATTGGGGCGGGTAGTAGCATGCAATAAGTAACGAGACCATTCCGCATTTTAGTACCTTAACGGGGTGGGTAAGGGTAGACATGGATATGATGATCACGCGATAACACCACGTGTATAATTGGTTACCGGGTGTTGCATGGGTTATCCATGTTATTTATAAGCCTAGGACCCCCCTCCCTCTTTATGTGTTTACTTCTTTCTTTCAGAATTTTTAAAACTATCAGTTTTCAGTTCTTTTAAACCTCGTCCTTTGCTTTAATCATTTAAAATCTCTTTAAATTTCCAGTACTGTTTTTCTCTCCCAAATTTCCGCCCCATTTCATCCCCCTGTTTGATTACTTGTACCAATTATTCGACCCCTATTTTTCTGCACTTGTATATTCTTTAAATAAATTATGAAATCGCCTACTCCCAAATTTCAGCTCGTTTATTTAACTTTTATACTTCCCCTACTTGCAATCATTATGTGAGAATTGTCTTGTATGTTTATTCGTTGTTTATATTTAAAGTCACAACTATAGCATGACCGGGAACCACACTAGTGGATCTTGGGGGGTGCCTAACACCTTCCCCCCGAGATAATTTCAAGCCCTTACCCATTCTCTGGTTCTTCTTCTTTTTATTTCTTTCTTAGTGTCCTAATGCACTTAATCATTAGGTGGCGACTCTTCTAAATCTCAAACCCAATTCCCAAAAGGAAAAGAGTTGTCCTCCCAAATGTCGTAAACCCGATTTCGCGAGAAAAAGGGGGCATCGACAGCATGGCGACTCTGTTGGGGATTTCTTTAGGCTTTTACCATTTCATGTTGATTGTGACTTTACTGCTTCTTTATTGCCTTTATTTAATGTCTTTATATCTTTTCTATTACGAAACTGACTTGGTTTTTTGTTTCTTTTCTTTAGTGCTTTCTTTTACCACTTTCCTTCGATACTGTTGTAATTACGAGCAATTATTGTAACCATTACTTTCTGAACATGAAAGTACATGACAATTTGTTAATTATTGTATTGCATTTTTTCAACATCATATTCCACTCGTGCCAAACAAAAGACCATAGCAACGCTTATAATGAGTGGTTGCGCTCTTCCGATATTATCACCCCCTAAATTCGGCAAAGGCATATTTGCGGTAAAACCAGTCGATCAACGGTGTAGTCGACGGTTCCGCGCCTTTCCCTCTTCAGTTGTCCGCTCAAGGGTACCAGTCTAATACCTCATAGAAACCCTCTCTCTTTAAATTATGCATGCATCATGGTCAAACCTAGCCGAGTCAGTTATGTTGTCCGCATAATGACTCTTTAATATAGCTATGTCCAAAGTCCACTAGGTTTCCTTGAAACCCAAAACGGACCTTATCACGTTCTGTGTGTTTATTTGGAGAACTAAAATGCTTTTATGTTGATATTAAATAGTCGAGTTCGGTGGGGGAAAAAGGGCCTAACCTTTTGTTTTGCAGAAAATGAGGCACGAAGTCCCCAGATTCGGCATGGTCACCAACATTCACCCCAAATTGCTAAGCTGGTGGAAGGATCTTAATTCCAGCGATCAGACTCTTGTCCGGAAGTACCTGGGAAACCTACCTTCTCTCCTAGAAATTCAACCTGACAACAAAATTATAGAAGTTGCCACTCAATTCATGGATTGTGATAGGACGATATTCCGCTTCGGAGACATTGAGATGGCACCTTTGCTTGAGGAAATAGGAGGACTTGCTGGAATACCGTGGGAAACTCCGGGTTTGCTAATGCCGGAAAATCGTAAGGGTAGGGGTTTTCTTAAGATGATGGGTCTAAAGAAGAATCCCGACTTGACATGTTTGGAGAAGTCTTACATTTCCTTTGACCATTTGTGTGAAAGGTACGGCCATAGAAAATCATACCGTACCTATCCGGACGAGTTCGCCATCACCTCATTGGGGCACATCCACCGAAGAGTATTTGTGTTTATGTTCTGTTTCTTGGGGATGATAGTTTTTCCGACAAAGAAAGCAAGAATCCCTACCAGACTGGCCATGGTCACCAAGACCTTGATGGAAGGAATTAACGGGCAGCCATTCAGCCTTGTGCCAATGATAGTTGCAGAAATATACCGAACCCTAGAAAGATGTCAACAAGGGGCCAAACATTTCGAGGGATGTAATTTGCTACTCCAACTATGGCTCATGGAGCACCTCAAAAGGGGTGAGTACCAGCAGGAAATCCATCGTAGAGACTGGGATGATCATATCGCTTTTCACCACCCAAATCGGATGAATTATATGCCCAACATGTTCGCCCAACCAGAGAATGCTAGAGAGTGGATCGAGCTCTTCGACAATCTTACTGAAGACCGGGTGCAATGGATGTTTGAGTGGTTCCCTACTGAAGAATTCATCATACGGTCTAGTGATGCTCCATTTCTGATACTGATTGGTTTAAGAGGGACCTACCCATATGTCCCTATCCGGGTTATGAGACAAGCAGGCCGGAAGCAGGTTATACCAAGGGTCGACGAGATGAGTCATTTCCGGGCTGACTTCCAGGCTGACGATAGTCCGTACAAGTGTCAAGCTCAGCATATGTGGCACTGCAAAATCATCCCGGGAAAGGATTCCATAGAACCAGACAGGTACCACGCTGGTTATACTCCATATTATCCAAGCTGGTTGGAGTACGATCATAGTGGGTTAGGACGACCCGGGCTTGTTCGCGGTCACAAGGTCATCGACGAAAAAGCTGAAGATTGCGCAAGAGGATGCGGGAATGTGAGGATGCGGGAATGTGAAAATGAGCACCGCGAAATACAAGAAGCCAATCAAAAGCTAATTGGAGAATGGAAAGATATGGCTGTCAGCGCCAACGAACGACTGATCTGTTTGGAGCGGGGCATAGTGGAGCTGGAAAAGAAGTTCCTGAAAAGGGTTGAAGATTGCCGGGTTGCTGAAGGAAATGAAGGCGGACATCTGGCAAGAGCCTACTTGCTGTTGGGACTACGTGAGCTGGTGAAGCTGTTCGATGGAGCTAAAGATGCTGAGTCTGGGGAAGGTTCTTCTGGGACCAAGTAGTTAGGAGTCTTTTTGTAATAAGGCCTATGGCAACTAGTGACAATTTTATTTCCTGTCGTTTTGGGATTCGTCTTTCTTTTATCAATAAGATGAGGCATTTAGCATTCTAAGTTCTCCAAAATTGCTTGTCACTAGGCCTACTTCGGGCACAACGAGGCTCACAATTTAGGACACAATTTATATTCATACTCTGTGTGTTTAAATATTGCAACATTTTCTTCTCACGATCCCTACTAACTTGTTACCTTTTGTTTTTACTTTTGCTTATTCCCCTCCCCAAAGGTTAGTTCGTGCACTCTGGCATCGTCATCATATTCCACAAGATCCAACGGTCCTCCACCTCCTCCTGCTTCGAGTCCTATCAGAAACAAGAACAAAGGAAAGATGGAAGATTTGGGAAACATCATAAACGAGAGCTTAGTTGAAAGAGTAGAGACTTCTCAGGGTATTCAGGTTTCCAAGGAAAGTGCCTCCCAGCTCGAATAGAAGTTATTAAAATTTCAGGAAGAATTGGACCATGTTCGGAACTTGCCAAGCTTGTCATTTTCCCTCACTACCCCGGATATCAGCTTTCCCAACACTCAAAATCCGATACCTCCTCAAAACATCTCGAAGCCACAAATCCAACCCACTCCCCATCACCACTGCAACACATGCCACACTTCAAGCAACACCCCAACTGCTCATCCCCGAACCACTGAACTCCACAAATGATCATCACCACAACACCCCCATCTATGTGGAAACCATACCACACCCCATTCAGCCCGCCTTAAGCACACCTGAGTCTGATGACAAAGACTCTCTTATCAAGAATCTGGCCACAGAACTCAAGAAGCTGACTAGCCGAGTTCAGGGTGTTGAAAGAAGCAAGGAGATCGAGGGACTGAATTACGAAGACCTTTGCATTCAACCAGATGTCGAACTGCCCGAGGGGTACAAACCTCCCAAGTTTGAAATGTTTGATGGCACCGGGGATCCCAGAGTTCATTTGAGGACATACTGCGATAAGCTGGTCGGAGTAGGAAAGGATGAAAAGGTTCGCATGAAGTTCTTTATGAGAAGTTTGAAAGGGGATGCGCTGTCTTGGTACATTATCCAAGACCCGAAGAAGTGGTCAAACTGGGTAAGTATGGCGTCCAATTTCATTGGACAGGTTCAGATTCAACACGGAGAATGCGCCAGATGTGTTCTACATCCAAAACATGAAAAAGAAACCCACGGAGACATTCCGCGAGTATGCTACTCGTTGGAGATCAGAAGTTGCTAAGATCAGGTCGGCTTTAAAAGAAGAACAAATAAACAGGTTTTTCGTCCGGGCTCAAGATCCACAGTACTACGAAAGGTTGATGCTGATTGAAGGCCAGAAATTTTCCGACATCATCAAGCTAGGGGAGAGGATCAAAGAAGGTATTAAAAGTGGTAAGGTCACTAACTTTGAAGCATTACAGGCTACCAACAAGGCTCTACAGTTTGGTGGCACGTCCAAGAAAAGGGATGTGAGTGCCGTGATGGTTGCACAGAGAACAAAATCCCCAATCAAATACCAAACCTACCCAATACCCCCTCTTACATATCAACTTACCTCAAATTACCCCGCATCTTCCTACCAAGCTCCACCACCTACCTATCAATCACCTCCACCTCCCACATACCAACCCACTTCACCCAAATATTCCCAACCCGCATAAGTCTACCAAGCCTACAACACTCAACCATCCCACTATCAATCACCTCCTACTCGCAAAAACTTTCCTAGACCCCGACCAAATTTTGACCGCAGCCTAACAATACACCGCCATTGCTGAGCCAATCGACCAGCTGTACGAAAGACTCAAAGCCGCTGGTTATGTCGCCCCTGCCATAACTCCTGAAAACCCTTCCCAGTGGATTAACCCAAACAAAACCTGTGCATACCATTCTGGCATGAAGGGACACACTATTGATGAGTGCTGCTCCCTGAAGGACAAGATCCAGGCTTTAATTGATAACAAAATTATCGTGGCAAATGAGCCTGCTCCGAACGTCCGCAACAACCCTCTACCAGACCACAAGGGTGGAAGTGTTCATATGATTGAAATAGAAGATGATTGGGATCCCAAAGGATCAATCGGTTTGATCACGGAAGATGACAATCCAAAGAAACCAACGGTCACTCTTAACCCGATTGTAGTCCAAATTCAGCCTTCCGAAGATGCTGAGGTGAACATGTCCATACCGCTTGAGTTTGAAGCACCAGCCTCCGCAAAGACGCCAACACCAATCGAGGTCGAGTTTGGGTCCCCAAATGCGCCTGAGCCCTTTGAAGTTGTTGTATTACCTTCCAAGGCAAGGGTGCCTATTCCAGTAGCAATGACAGCCATAACACCGTTCCACACAAAAGTTATACCGTGGGACTACACAGCCGAGGCAAGAAGGAAAGGAAAAGCCAAGTTCGGAGAGGGTATGACAAGAACTGGCAGGGTTTATACCCCATAACACTTAGCTGAGTCGAGTAAGCAGACCTCTGGCCGACAAGCCATCATTGAAACTGGACCCGGTGATCTCTGGAGAAAGATACAAGCCAAGGAATACTCGGTCATTGACCAACTGAACAAAACACCGGCACAAATTTCTATCTTGCCTTTATTACAAAATTCTGATGCACACAAGAATGCCTTGTTGAAGGTATTGAGTGAGGCGTATGTACCAAGCAACATCACTGGAGGAGAAATGGCAAACATGGTGGGCCAAGTGTTGGAGAGTCATAAAATCACCTTTCACGAGGATGAGCTGCCACCGGAAGGATTGAGTCATAACAAGGCATTGCACATCATTGTGCGGTGCGAAGATTATTTTATGACCCGGATCCTGGTCGATGGCGGGTCCAGTCTCAACATTTGTCCTCTGGTAACATTCAGAACATTGGGAAAAGGGCTGCATGAAATCAGGGATGGGGCCATCAACGTCAATGCTTTCGACGGATCTCAAAGGCCCACTATTGGGGAAATTAGCCTACATTTGCAAATGGGGCCCACTTGGTTTGATGTTGATTTTCAAGTGATAGACGTGCCGGCGTCTTACAATCTACTGTTGGGACGACCATGGATTCATGCCGCCGGGGCCGTGGCATCAACACTACATCAGGCAATGAAATTTGAATGGAATCACCAGGAGGTGATCATTCATGGTGACGGTAGCAACCCCATATATAGCCGCCAGACCATTCCAGCAATTGGAGGAAGATGAAGATTAGGTGGGGAAACTTACCACCAAATCGAGCGGGTCAACGCAGTCGACAAAGATAAATGGTGGAACAACAAAATTGAAAGCATACTGAATTGGAGCGGATACGAACCTGGCAAAGGACTTGGCAAAAACCTCCAAGGAATCGCTAAGCCTATCAAGCTAAAGAAGCATGGTACCACCTTCGGGTTAGGGTATGAGTATACCTGGGAAGAATTCAAGGACTGGTCGCCACCATGGCGCGGCCCATACTATCCATTGGAGCAACCGATACCCCGTCTAGAGCAGACTTTTCAACCAGCCGAGGTCATCTATGGGTCAGAAGAAGAGGAAGCATTAGCAGCGATGAGGAACTTGTTCCTAAAAGATGATGATATGGACTGTTGTGTCATTTTTGAGGAGGAGGGGGAGGAAGGCCCTTCCATACATGCTGTGAGGAGAGGAGCACACCTCAGCAACTAGACCGTCAGAACCACTAGAGCCCGACGTGCCTCGGGGTAGCAAGGCTGAACAAATCATTACGCACTATTTTGCTTTATTAAATTTTATTTTATTTTCGCATTTTTCTTTTTTTGCAAGAAAGAGCTCCAATATTCAAAACACTTATGGAATTTATTAAAGTATTTCAATTTTCTTAATAATCTCTCTCTTATTATTTTCCCTCATTACTATTCTCAAACAGCATTACTATTACTTATCTTGATGAACAAACGACTGTGACATGCAACGAGACAACGCGACAAACGGACACAAATTCAGAGGAAGATGATATACCGGAATAAGTCGTTAAAGAAGTTGAGAATTTTGAGAATAGGCCTAAGTCCAACCTGGACAAGACGGAGATCGTCAGTCTAGGAGATGTAGAGAACATCAAAGAAACACGAGTCAGCGTTCATTTGTCACCGTCTGAGAAGGAAGAGTATACGAAATTTCTAAAGGAATATGAGGACATATTCGCATGGTCATATGACGACATGACTGGTCTAAGCACGTCCATTATGGCTCACAAATTACCGACTGATCCGGCATGTCCGCCAGTGAAACAGAAGCTCAGAAAGTTCTAGCCAGACATGAGTTTGAAAATCAAGGAAGAAGTCACTAAGCAGGCCAAAGCTAAGGTCCTCTGGGTAGTAGAGTATCCGACATGGTTAGCCAATATTGTGCCAATACCGAAGAAGGATGGGAAGGTCAGAATTTGCATCGACTACCGGGATCTCAACCGGGCCAGTCCAAAAGACGACCTTCCCTTGCCAAATATACACATCTTGATTGATAACTGCACCAAGCATGAGTTGCAGTCATTCGTTGATTGTTTTGCCAGGTACCATCAGATATGGATGGATGAAGGGGATGCCGAGAAAACGGCTTTCATCACGCCGTAGGGGATGTATTGTTACAAAATGATGCCGTTTGGGTTAAAGAATTCAAGGGCCACCTACATGAGGGCCATGACCACAATTTTTCATGACATGATATACAAGGAGATCGAAGTGTATGTAGAAGACGTCATCATCAAATCCAAGAAAGCCACTGATCACATGAGAGATTTGAGGAAGTTCTTCAATGGACTAAGAAGTTACAACCTGAAGTTGAATCCCGCGAAATGTGCATTCGGGGTTCCTACCGGAAAACTACTTGGGTTCATTGTGAGCCGCCGAGGGATAGAATTGGATCCATCAAAGGTCAAAGCTATTCAAGAATTGTCGCCGCTGAAGAGCAAGAAGGAGGTTATGAGTTTCTTGGGGAGACATAACTACATCAGCCGGTTCATAGCTCAGTCCACTGTCATTTGTCAGCCAATCCTTAAGATGTTGAAGAAGGACGCCGCTACCAAATGGACTAACGACTGCCACAAAGCCTTCGACAGAATCAAAGAGTACCTGTCAACACCGCCGGTTCTGGTTCCGCCCAAACCAGGTAGACCCCTGCTACTTTACCTTGTAGTATTGGATAGAGCGTTTGGTTGTGTTCTGGGGCAACATGATGAAACGGGGAGAAAAGAGCAGGCCATTTATTATCTCAGCAAGAAGTTTACCCCGTACAAGGCACGGTATTCCTTACTAGAGCGCACCTATTGTGCTCTGACTTAGGCAGCTCAGAACTTGAGGCATTATTTCTGTGCTTACACCACGTATCTCATATCAAGAATGGACCCATTGAAGTATATCATTCAGAAGCTCATGCCATCCGGCAAGCTAGCCAAGTGGCAAATCCTGCTGACTGAATTTGACATTGTCTACGTGACTCAGAAAGCAATCAAAGGTCAGACACCAGCGGATCACCTCGCTGAAAACCCTGTGGATGGAGAATACGAGCCTCTGAAGACGTATTTTCCTGATGAGGAGGTATCCTTCATAGGAGAGGACATCGCAGAATCCTATGACGGTTGGAGAATGTTTTTCGACGGAGCAGCAAATTTCAAAGGAGTTGGCATAGGAGCAGTCCTAGTATCAGAAACCGGCCAGCATTATCCAGTATCCGCCAAGCTCAGGTTCCCATGCACCAACAATATGGCCGAGTACGAAGCTTGCATCTTGGGGCTCAAGATGGCCATTGACATGAACATCCAAGAGTTGCTAGTGATCTGAGATTCGGATTTGCTTATACATCAGGTCCGAGAAGAATGGGCGACCAAGAACTCCAAGATACTCCCGTATTTGCATCATGTACAGGAGTTGAGAAAGAAATTCAGAAAGACGGAGTTCCGATATGTTCCCAGAGTCCAGAATGAGTTTGCCAATGCATTGGCCACTCTATCATCCATGATTCAGCATCCAGATAAGAACTTCATAGACCCTATTCCAGTAAAGATTCATGATCAGCCAGCTTACTGTGCTCATGTCGAGGAAGAAGCAGACGCAAAGCCTTGGTTTCATGACATCAAGGAATTTTTTCCAAAGGAAAATATCCAGAGCTTGCAAATGCTATTCAGAAGCGCACTCTGCAAAGATTATCCAACAATTTATTCCACAGCGGAGGAATCCTGTATAGGAGAACTCCTGATTTGGGATTGCTAAGGTGTGTTGATGCAAAGGAAGCATCCAAACTGCTAGAGGAAATTCATGCTGGGACCTGTGGTCCACATATAAACGGTTTTGTCTTAGCCAAGAAGATACTCCGGGCAGGTTATTTCTGGATGACTATGGAAACGGACTGTATCCAGCATGTTCGAAAGTGCCACTGCTATCAGATCCATGCAGACATGATAAAAGTGCCTCCAAATGAGCTTAATGCAACAAGCTCGCTATGGCCGTTCGCCGCATGGGGAATGGATGTTATCGGACCAAACGAACCTGCAACATCAAATGGGCACAGGTTTATCCTAGTAGCAATTGATTATTTCACTAAATGGGTTGAAGCAGCATCTTACAAAGCAGTGACCAAGAAAGTCGTGGCAGACTTTGTCCGCGACCGTATCATTTGTCGATTTGGGATCCCAGAATCAGTCATTACTGACAATGGTTCCAACCTCAACAATGATTTGATGAAAGCCATGTACGAAACCTTCAAGATCAAAAAAAAGAATTCCACAGCCTACAGGCCTCAGATGAACGGAGTTGTAGAAGCCGCCAATAAGAACATCAAGAAGATATTGAGAAAGATGGTAGAAAAGCATAAGCAGCGGCATGAGAAGTTGTCATTTGCTTTGTTAGGGTATCGCACCACAGTCTGCACATCGACTGGTGCAACTCCCTATATGCTGGTTTATGGTACGAAAGAGGTCATCCCCACCGAGGTAGAAATTCCATCCCGAAGAATCATACAGGAAGCAGAAATCGACGAAGCAGAATGGGTAAAGAGTCGTCACGAACAGTTAGCTCTCATAGATGGAAAGAGAATGAACGCGGTTTGCCATGGTCAACTATACCAAAACAGAATGACCAGAGCCTTCAACAAAAGAGTCAGACCAAGACGGTTTACACCAGGGCAGCTGGTGTTGAAGAAGATTTTTCCACATCAAGATGAAGCCAAAGGGAAGTTCTCCCCTAACTGGCAAGGTCCATACATGGTTCACCGAGTTCTGACAGGAGGAGCCCTCATACTTGCAGAAATGGATGGAGAAGTTTGGCCAAAACCAATAAATTCAGATGCAGTCAAGCGATACTATATGTAACCATTTATGATTTCCTTATGTAATTTGAACTACGTCTGACCTGATTCCCGTTTAAGAGGGGATACGTAGGCAGCCTTATGGGTTCGGTCACAATTCAATAAAATTTTTGTTTCCCCACCCCCCCCCCCCCCCGGCAATTGGAACTGGGGCAGAATTTTGAGGAGGACCCACAAAATTCCGAAGTAATTTCAGCCATTTACCGCAAGCAGCCCTCAGAAGCGGTAACACACTAAACTGGGGCAGAATTTTAAGGAGGACCCTCAAAATTCCGTAGCAAGAAAGGTCGCAATGTTTTGAACCACGTCGCGGTCGTTGGTTCATCTAAAGCTGTTTTTTAAATATATATACATATATCATACCTTTAACAAAACTCATGCATGCATATTATCGAAATCGCTTTGTTTGACAACGCTGCCCCAAGGGTACCTACAGTATCACCATAAACAGAGCTGAGCCAGTCAAGCGAAGCCAGCGGGAACGCGAACTAACCGGTCCCTTTACAAAACTCACAATTTTCTTTGGATGCAGGCACCCAAGTCACAAATCAGCAAATCCATTTATACACTCGTACTTTTCAGGAATATAACTCTCGATATTATCGCTTCACAACCACTATCCATACGCGATATCCCCAGCAGCTACAATATCGCAATCAACAACCAGCTATCCGCTATCAGCTAAGAATCTTTTACTACTATTCGTCTCTCATCTTCTACATAAGGCTACTATTCTGCCTTCCGAGACTAAGCTCTGTCTCCATAATTGCATAAGGCTACTATTCTGCTTTCTGAGGTTAAGCTCTACCTCCATTTGCATTTTTGCATTGCATAAGGCTATTATTCTGCCTTCCGAGACTAAGCTCTGTCTCCATAATTGCATAAGGCTACTATTCTGCCTTCCGAGGTTAAGCTCTACCTCCATTTGCATTTTTGCATTGCATAAGGCTACTATTCTGCCTTTCGAGACTAAGCTCTGTCTCCACTAATTGCATAAGGCTACTATTCTGCCTTCCAAGGTTATAGCTCTACCTCCATTTGATTTTCGCATTGCTAAGGCTACTATTTCTGCCTTCGAGACTAAGCTCTGTCTCCATAATTGCATATGGCTACTATTCTGCCTTCCGAGGTTAAGCTCTACCCCCATTTGCATTTTTGCATTGCATATGGCTACTATTCTGCCTTCCGATACTAAGATCTGTCTCCTTATTCGCATAAGGCTACTATTCTGCCTCGAGGCTAAGCTCTGTTCTCCATTTGCATGGCTGAAATATCGCCATTTCATTTTAAATCTGCATCGCTGAAAGATCGCCATTTTATTTACACTTTGCATGGCTGAAATATTGTCACTTCATTTAAATCTTGCATCGGCTTTACTTATATTTTTGCATGGATAAAATATCGCCACTTCATTTAAATCTTGCATCGGCTGAAAGATCGCCATTTTACTTACATTCTTGCATGGCTGAAATATCGCACTTCATTTAAATCCTTGCACCGACTGAAAGATCGCCATTTTTATTTACATTCTTGCATCAGCTGAAAGATCGCCACTTATTGCATCTCATGGGCTGAAAGATCGCCAAACTGTCCAAGGGCGTCATTGTTCGGAGGTACCATTTCCATAGCCCGAGAGAACATCATTGCCATGGCCTGAGGACCCACCTTTATCTCTTGCATATCATTATTCAAAGGCATCGTAGTTCGGGGGCATCATTCTCATATCCCGAGAACATAATTTCATAGCCTGAGAATCCTTTATTATACACTTCATGGCCCAGGACGTCATGGTCTGAGGACGTCATCCTAACCGTCCAAAGACAGCATTCATGGTCCAACGGGAACTTGCATCACGTTTAAATTTATGCAATATATATATGTTCGCATTGCTCATTTGCAGGAAAACCGGCTAGCAACGGCCGTCTCAGTAGGAGCGATCCCGCTCCAGTTCCCGCAGCCCTGATTATACCTTAACTACCCTTCCTGACCTGAATACAGCGTTCGTTCTTGTAAAACCTCCGTCAGCATATTCCGCCGATGGATCCTGAACTACATATGGCCTGATTCCTGTAAGACCAGGGATATATAGGCAGCTCAAGAACCAGAGCTCGGTCAAAATTCTTCAAATCATTTCGTTCGGTCAAATTGGCCATCATATCTTTACCCGACAACTCTTTCATCCTTCCCGGGTAAAGAGGGGCAACTGTTGATACCCAATTTCACCCTATGTATTTTTATACACAAATGTTTTCAAAATAACATGTACACGCATATATAAGCATGCCCAGGTGTTTTGGTATTTTTCCTAAATTTTAATGATTTTTAAAATCAATTTGTTGTTCATTTTAGCAATACAAAATCAGTAATTATCCCCAAAACTATCAATTTTGGTGAATAATTTATTTTATTCTCATATTTATACCAAAATATAGTTAAGATAATTTTTGTATATTTTTACAAATTTATTTGGTATTTAAAAGGTTAATTGCATACAATCGCAATTTTAGCCTATTCTAAGATTAATGGCATTTTTTATTATAAAATTTGTCCCAGTATTTTTAAATTAATATTTATATATTATTAATTAGTTCAGCACATTTAATTTGCCTTTAAAATCATTTTCACTATTTTTACAAAATAAAAAGGGGAAATTGGCCATTTAACATTTAGCCTCCCCTTATTTCAATTACAGCCTCGTCTGCATTTCAATTTTAACCTTGAATTGACCAATTCTACCCCTATTTGGACCAGCCCAATTTCATTTCAACCCGGTCCCCCGACCAAATTTAAAATCTGCCCGTTTCCTATCTTTGATCCAGGCCGTTGATCATTTTGATCAACGGCCATAAATCCCCCATACCATTTTTAACCCCTAATGACTTACCCTAATCCCTCATTCTCACCCGCCGCCTTTGAATCCCAAACTTTCTCAAACTCTCTCCAAAACTCTTCGAAACCCTAGCCTCCTCCCACCTTATTTCACCGTGTTTTCACCAGAATCCATGGCTTCTCAGGCCATGGACGGTCCGTACTCGCCCCTCTCCACCATTGGATCTTGGGTGTTTGAGGTTTTGAAGGCTGACCTCGACGGTTCTCTTTCAGATATTCTCAGATCTTTGGTTCTATGGCTTCTCCGGCCTTTGCTCCGGCATATTCAAGCCTCGGGAGCCTGATTCCTGTCCTCTTTAACTCAAGATCTGATTTTTCCAAGCCTTTCTCATTTCTAGGGTTTCTCCGAAATCCTAAGCTGTTCGAGGTTTTTTCTCTGTTTATTTTCTTAGATCTATGGTACGATTGTGTTCTACTGAACTTCTAAATTGTGTTACCCCAAACTTTTCTTTCATAATTGTTTTCTTCGATTTAGGGTTTCTGAAAGGGTTTTCAAAACTTCTTTCTGATTCTTTCTGTTCTTTCCTTCATGTGTGTTTGTCTATATTATGCTCGTATGTTTTTTTTTACTACGCGTGCGTTGTTCTTTTGCTTCTTCTTTTTCGACTATACATGTTACTCTTGTGCTCACATGCTTATCCTTGTTATGTTTTCCTTACTCTTCTACTATATGTGTTTACTGTTGAGTTCTTGGATTTTGTTTGCTTTACTGGACTCTGTTTGTGTACTTGCTAAGCATGTTTCATCTACTGTTGCTTAAGTTTACACCACCTCTCTTTTCTTCTGAACTTGCTTGAGTTCCGACTTTTCCAAAACATGCTATTTTATGCTCTTAAATCAGCTGTCTTTCGTTGTTGTTTCAAACCTGCTATCATATCTGTTTTGTTTCTCATAAGGCTCTGAAACAGACCTTTGAGTCTGTTTCAATGGCTTGCCTTCTCATCTCTATGTCTAATTCGATTTGAAACCCTAGGATTTGGGGGTTTCTTTGACAATTTTGATTAGGGTTCTGCTTTGGAACCCCGAACTATCAGACCCACCCTAAGTATTATGAACTGAATATGAAACTCTTTGCTTGTGATTCTGAACCTTTCTATGCCTGTCTTTTCTAATTAGCATGACAACCCTTTCTTGTTTGATATCTGTGTACTATATATATGAGGATTTCTTCTTGCAAAATGGTTTTGCTAACTATTGATTGATTCCGAATTTCTTTTAATAAGGTATGATTGATTGCTAATGATTTTCTCTAATTGAAGCCTTTTTACTTTTTTCCTGGCTTGGTTCATTCGAACAAAGCTGGTGAATTTGATTTCACTGGCTGTCGAATTGATTCCCTTTCCTTATTTTTCACAACCGTGTACCACTGAACTTTGCCTTAAATAACTCATGTGTACTTACCCTTCTTGTGTTACTTTGGAAAAGATTTCAATCAAATTTGTTTCCTTTATTGTCTTCTACCCGTTTGAAATCAGAACCCCTTAACTGAAGGGAGATTCTTTGTGATTGATTGCAAACTATTTTCTTACCTTTTCTTACTTGTGCTCTGAACTATAGAAAGGGGCACGACCCTTCTGCACTGACACAACCTTGAACCCTCGGTTGAACACTTACGAACCAATTCACATTACGAATTGCATACTCTCACACACATACTTTCAGTCACTATACTCTTTCAAACTCTCTACTCCCTGCTGAGACTTTTGTACTGCTTTGCTTGCAACTTGGCTTTTCAAGACTGCTGTTTTTACTTATTTGTTTCCCCTGAAACTGGTATGTCTCAACTTTGATTTCAGCTCTTTCCTTATGTGTTTACTTTGCAGTTGCTCTATTTCTGTCTACCTTGCTGCTCATGTTCTGTATATTACTTCCTTTTCTTTTTTGCTACTTGTTATAAATCCCCCATACCCCCATTCATTTTTGTGTGCTGAGTTAAAGTTCATGGCCTGGCAGTATCCAAATTACTGCCCAGGTCTGAACATGACCTTCAATAGGTCCTAACTCCCAAATTCAAGCTGACAGGCTGGTCAGGGGTGTGCCAGCATCCTAATTGTTGGGCATGACCACTAGTTTGTCATGGCTTTCCCTAATTCCCCCTCTATTGAACTTACAGTTATTCTTAGACTCTAAGTTCTTCCCCCCTCCTATGACCCTCGCCTTGGGGACCTTGAGTTCCCTCTGAACTTGGACATTTGAGGGCTGGCCCTTTCACACTGCACTATAATCTGATCCTGCAAATGTAATTGGGTGTAAGCACTACCCGGAGTTCATCAAGCTCCTTGGAACTTTGACACACCCAAAGGATGAGAAAGGCTTTGGAAATCTGATCTTTGGAAGATGGTTTATTTCATGTTTCAGACTAGGAGTCTGAATTAGGCTCTCCTTGGTTGGAACTTTAATTTCTGATGTAATTTTTACTTTTCTTGATTCATTCGGGTTGTAATAATTTTTAATAACTTATGGGGTGTATAGTTGTCACGCCCCAAACCGAGGGACATGATCGGCGCACGACCGGGTAGCCCCATTCAAGCGGACCTGGGTGCCTTTCCTACCCCACGTGTTACCCCGTACTTTCATTGCTCATTAATCAAAGAATTAGCCATTTATAATTAAAACACCTTTTTACGAAACATACATAACATACATGGTTACTTAATGAGGTTTACAACTTACATCACCCAACATACAAAATACATATTTACATAAGTTCGCAACCCACATTTACTGTCTACAAAGCCTCTAAGGATACAAAGGATAATACAATACTTACCGGTAACAAGGCTCCGGCTATACCTTACACAAATACCCAAAACATGACTCCGGAATAAAAGCGGCATGAGCCACGCAGGGCCCCGAGAGGAAAGGGGCTCACCAATACAGCTGACGGAAAGTGAAGGGGAGCTACGGTCGGTGGACTAGAGTACCTGCAATGGATCCACCTGCAATGTATGAGCAAACTTTTCCCAAAGCAAACTCTAACCATACACAAGTAACAAGTAGTAAAGGAATCCACAATCAAATACACATGAAAGGAAACAATCAAGCCAAGCAAGTTTACAATCTCTCCATTTCCCCTTCAACATTTTCACATCAAAGATTTCACAACTTTCTCCTATTTTCATTTCAATAGTGATTTCGATCACTTTCCACCCTTATTACCTCAGCCACCCTTATCACCACAACCCACACCTTATTATTTCGTGTTGCGGCACGCAACCCGATCCCATCGAACAATCACAAATCACAAACAACACAACAACTAAAACAATTCACAAAGAACAACAACAACAACAACAGTTCTCAAGAACTACAACAACAATTCTCAAGGAATAACAACAACAATTCACAAAGAATTTCCATAACCATCAATACCATTTCCATCATATTCAATAACTCATATGCATTTTATGTCACAAAGATAATTTCCCACGACAAGCCATATATGTTATTACCAAAGTTGTTCCAGTTGCATCATTTACGTTTTCCTTCCGTCATTTGTTGCTCAACTCTTACCACATAACACTTTCACAATCACACATTTGGTTTATTGCCAATTACTTACACCATTATATCGTGAGACTTAACCATGAACACTCAAATCATACCAATCACAGAATTTCACACATAATCCACGTAGATATCACATACCAAATATTCATACACCAAACAAGGTGATTTTACAAAGGTCAAAGTTAGCCATACATACCTGGAGCCGAATTCCCTTTTTAACTCCTACTTTCAATTCACCAAATAGTCTAGCAACGTCAATCTAGTGCACAAGTTAACACATGTGACTTAGAATTGAAGTTCACAATTGCTACTCAAACTTATTTTCGTTATCAATCGCTCTTGTACAATCCTTTATTCCTACCCAATTCCTCTTACTAGATTTTAGGTTTTAAAAGGCATGCATGTATGTTTTCAACCATTATTTTCAAGAATCAATGCATGAGACTCCCCCCCCCCAGTTTAAACCTGAAAATCAATGAAAAGGATTAGGGATTTTACCTGCAAGAATGGGGATGAAGATAATCACTTTGAAATTCCCCGGCCCGGATAGTTTTGAAGAATCAAATTTGATGAAGATGACTTTCTCTCTCAATAACCCTCTATTCCTCTCTCTTATTTTGTTCAGAAAACTCGTTAAAATAAGGGGGTTGGGGTGTTTTATTAAAAAGGGGGTCGGGTTTAAAATTTAGAAAAATAGGTACCCGAGTCAGATATGCGGTCGCACTTTGCGACCGCAGAGATGAAATGCGGTCCGTAGAATGGACCACAAAAGTGCTCAAAAAATCCAATCCTACTGTTTGGGTCTGCGGCGGAAATGTGGTCTGCATATCCGATTTGCGGTCGCATAGTGCACCGCATTTTCGACCTCAAATTTGACTGACACATTGACTCACTTTGCGATAGAAATGCGGTTCGCATATCAGTTATGCGTTCGCATAATGGACCGCATTTTGACCTTAATTTTAACCAAACCACTGACTCAATCTGTGGCAGAAATGCGATCCGCATACATGATTTGGGACCGCATTCTGGACCGCAAAATAACACTTTTATGGAAAAACTTGATTCTTTGATTTTTTAAATACTTGGATCAGTACAATGGGTCCGAACCGCGGCGAGTAAGCTCGCCGCGAAGAGTTTTACACATTCCCAACACATATTCGAAACCTAACCCTATGAGCTACTAGGTTTTGAGCACAAATTTATACGGGGCCTTACATCCTCCCCCACTTAAAATCATTCGTCCTCGAATGAGGGTCTTGAAAATCAGTTGGTTTTTGAAAACATGATATGCGGACTCCCAATTTTCACTAACTCCCATATTTTTAAAAAAATTTGCCAGAGTTTCCTTTGTAATTTAGACATACCTACCTGTCAGAGAGCCCCCGAAACACAATTCCAAGTACCATTACACAATTACAACTATCCCTACAGCTTGTATGCAATTCATTACCTCAACAATTGCACATATTCAATCACTTGCTACATTTTGCACATAAATTAGTCACTTCAATGAGTCCCACATAATTTAATCGCTTCAACATAGTACATGCATATAAATAAATCATTATCAATCTACACTACCATTAGTTTCTTACTTATCACATGAGTTTTTTTATAAAACTTTCATTTACCAAAAAGAGGTTCACATGACTTAAACAATCACAACTCACACAATTCTTACACCACTAGAGGGATTTCAATAGTAAAACATTTAGGAAGAAAAGATAGGGTGTCTTTGCACCAATTTGGACACAATATCAATTTGTTTAGGGATAAGAGTTCGCACGATTACTACTAGACTTGCTCAAACAGATGGGTATATTTTTCCTTTATTTCCTTTTCCGCTTCCCATGTGGCTTCCTCAACTCATTGACTTCGCCATAATACTTTAACTGAGGCAACTTCCTTGTTTCTCAATTTACGGACTTGCCTATCAAGAATAGCAATCGGAACTTGTTCATACGACAACTCTTCATTAACCTCGATAGTCTCGACTGGAACAATGGTGGATGGATCTCCAACCACTTTCTTCAACATGGACACATGGAACACCGGATGCACTAATGACATTTCAGGAGGCAATTCCAGCCTATAAGCCGCCTGTCCTATCCTTTGAGCGATCCGATACGGCCCGGCATACCTAGGACTCAAATTCCCTCTCTTCCCGAATCGCACTCCCTTCATAGGAGATACCCTCAGGAACACCCAATCACCAACTTGAAATTCCAATTCTCTTCGACGAACGTCCGCATAGGATTTCTGGCGACTCTAAGCAGTTTTCATCCTCTCCTGAATGATTTTAACCTTCTCCATAGCCTGGTGCACGAGATCTGACCCCATCAATTCCGCTTCACCCACTTCAAACCATCCAATCGGAGACCTACACCTCCTTCCGTACAATGCCTCGAATGGGGCCATCTGAATGATACCATGAAAGCTGTTATTGTAAGCAAACTCTATAAGTGGGAAGTGATCATCCCAATTACCTTTGAAATCCAAGACACAAGCCCGCAACATATCTTCAAGCGTTTGAATAGTCCGTTCTGCTTGACCATCAGTCTGAGGATGGAAAGTTATGCTGAGATTCACCTGAGTACCCAAACCTTGCTGAAATTTCTTCCAAAAATTAGCTGTGAACTGGGCCCCTCGATCTGAGATAATAGAAAGTGGAGTGCCATGAAGCCTTACTATTTCCTTGATATACAACTTAGCATACTGTACTGTAGTATCGGTGGACTTGACTGGCAAAAAGTGAGCTGATTTGGTGAGTCGATCCACTATTACCCAAATTGAGTCGAATTTGTGCTGAGTGCGACGTAACCCTACCACAAAATCCATGTTGATCATCTCCCATTTCCACATTGGTATTTCCATAAGCTGAGTTAACCCATCGGGCCTCTGATGCTCCGTTTTTACTTGCTGACAATTTGGACACTTAGATACAATGTCCGCCACACCCTTATTCATACCGTTCCACCAATAAATTTCCTTGAGATCATGATACATCTTCGTAGAACCTGGGTGCATAGAATACCTGGAATTATGAGCCTCCACCATTACCCTCTCCCGAAACTTATCCACATCCAGAACACATAGCGTACCCTGACATCGCAATATACCATCCTCGCCGCCGAGTGAAAAGGCCGAAGTCTTGTTATTCAAAACTGCTTCCTTCATCTGAGCCAATGCTGGATCAATAAACTGCTTTTCCTTGACTTCCGCTACAAGTGATGATTCTGCTCCATTATGCACCATAACATCCCCCTCGTCTGAGGCCGAAATGCGAACCCCTAGACTGGCCAATTGATAAACCTCCCGAGCCAAGGGCCTTTGATCCGCTCCCAAATGAGCCAAACTACCCATAGACTTCCGACTGAGGGCGTTGGCCACCACATTCGCCTTCCCTGGATGGTACAAAATGTTCATATCATATCCTTGAGCAATTCTAACCACCGTCGCTGCCTTAAACTCAGCTCTTTCTGCTTGAACAAATATTGGAGACTCTTGTGGTCTGAAAACACATCCACATGAACCCCATAAAGATAATGCCGCCATATTTTCAAAGCAAACACGACTGCTGCAAGCTCCAGATCATGCGTCGGATAATTCTTCTCGTGACTCTTGAGCTGCCTTGAAGCATACGCTATAACCTTCCCATGCTGCATCAACACACACCTCAAACCAACCCTGGAGGCATCGCAATAAACCACAAATCCTTCCATGCCTTCTGGCAAGGTCAATATTAGCGCCGAGGTCAACCTCGACTTCGATTCCTGAAAGCTTTTCTCACAAGCGTCGGACCATTGGAACTTAACTGCTTTCTGCATCAACTTATTCAATGGGGAGGCGAGGGCAGAGAATCCCTCCACAAACCTCCGATAATACCCTGCTAAATCCAAGAAGCTATGAATCTCCGTCGGGGTCGTGTGTCTAGGCCAATCTTTCACTGTTGCAATCTTCTGAGGGTCTACCTGAATCCCTTTACTAGAAACAACATGACCCAAAAAGGTTACGGACTCCAACCAAAACTCACATTTCGAAAATTTAGCATACAACTGGTGCTAGAAAGAGTCTACAAAACTGCCCTGAGGTGACCGGCATGATCCTCCTGGCTCCGCAAATAAACAAGGATGTCATCAATGAAAACAATCACGAAGGAGTCCAGAAATGGCTTGAAGACCCGATTCATGAGATCCATAAAAGCTGTCGGGGCGTTGGTTAGCCCAAAAGACATGACCAAAAATTCAAAGTGACCATAGCGAGTTCTGAAAGCGGTCTTGGGAATATCCTGCTCCCTAATCTTCAATTGGTGATACCCGGACCGTAGATCAATTTTGGAGAAGAACCTTGCACCTTGCAATTGGTCGAACAAGTCATCAATCCGAGGCAAGGGTTATTTATTCTTGATGGTGACTTTCTTGAGCTGCCGATAATCAATACACATCCGGAGCGACCCATCCTTCTTCCTGACAAAGAGAACCGGAGCACCCCACGGCGACACACTTGGCCGTATAAACCCCTTTTCTAACAAATCCTTCAGCTGCTCCTTTAATTCCCTTAACTCCGCTGGAGCCATTCTGTACGGTGGAATAAATATTGGTTGCATATCTGGCAATACATCAATCCTGAAGTCAATCTCCCTATCTGGCGGAATCCCTGGAAGCTCGTCCGGAAACACTTCAAGAAACTCATTCACGACTGGCACGGACTCAGAGATAGACACTTCTGAAGTAGTGTCCGCCACCCGGACCAAATGATAGATACACCCCTTCTTGATCATCTTGAAAGCCTTAAGGTAGGAAATAAACCTACCCTTCGGCACCACACCATTCCTCTTCCACTCAATAACCGGCTCATTAGGGAACTCGAGTCTCATGACTCTCGTTCGGCAGTCAAGTTTAGCAAAGCACGAATAAAGCCAGTCCATACCCATAATCACATCAAAATCCACCATTCCAAGCTCGATAAGATCGGTCATGGTAACACGAACGCATACCGTGGCAACATAATTACTATAAACTCGCAAGGCTGTGATAGAATCACCAACCGGAGTCGATACAGAGAACGGCTCATGAAGCTGTTCGGGTTTTATCCCAAAACTTGAAGCAATGAATGGGGTGACATAAGACAAAAAGGACCCCGGATCAATAAGAGCATAACAATCAATAGCCTGAACGGACAAGATACTTGTAACCACATCTGGAGAAGCCTTTGCACTCTGGCGACCACTCAAAGCATAAAACCAGTTGGGTCCACCTCTACCACGAGCTCCACCCCTAACTGCACCACGTCCTGCTGGGGCTGGAGGACGCACAGATGATGTGGCGACTAAAGAACCGGATTACTGAGCGAATCCCCTACCCATGCCCTGACTGGGCGCACGACAGTCCCGCTGGATATGACCTCTCACCCCGCCTCTAAAACACACCGGGATATCCAAATAACAAGTATCTGTATAGAATCTCCCACACTTGGGGCATAGAGCCCTCCCCTGCTGCTGTGATCTCCCTCCCGAACGGCCGGACTGATGGGATCTTCTAATATCTGAACTTGGTCTCAAGTGACTGCTTTGCTGATAACTGTGCACAGATGGTGGTGCACTCGCTGAGGACTGAGCATGTGACTGGGATAGCCCTGATGGCCTTCTCCCTTGAGCTGATCTCCCTGAGTGACCACTGACCGGGCCCTGCCGTTACTCTCCCTTTTCACCCGTATCTTCAACTTCCTAGCCTCTATGGCCTGAGCGAATCCCACAATCTTCCCATTATTCATATCCGAGTGTAAGGCCATTGTAGCGTCCTCATTCACCACCAAGAGACTAAGGCCTTGAACGAATCGCCAAACTCGAGCATCCATGGTAGACACTAACTCAGGAGCATACTTGGTCAATCTCACAAACTCCATGTGGTACTCCCAAACGCTCATACTGCCCTTCTTGTGGACCTCAAACTCAATGGCATGGGCTGCCACAGTCTCGGCAGGCAAGAAATGGTCCATAAATGCATCTACAAACTCATCCCATCTAGCCGGAGGTCTTCCCTCCCCACGGGAATCCTCCCACATCTCGAACCACGAATACGCTGCTCCCCTCAACCTGTATGAAACCAATTCAACTCCCTCTGTCTCTGAAGCGTTCATCACTCGAAGGGTCTTGTACATTTCATCAAGGAAATCCTGCGGATCGGCCTCTGGGTCTGTGCCTGAGAACTCTGGAGGGGCTAACCGCAGAAACTGGTTGACTCTGGAGTTGGCGGAATCTCTCTGTTCGCTGGAGGATGTAGGGGCATCATGAGATCTCTGGGCTTGAGCGGCCACTAACTGGGTCAACATATGGATGGCTCCTCTAAGGTCCCCATCAGGAACCCCGTGACCGGAAGCTGGAACTGCATCAGAATCAGGAATATCGGCGGGAGGGATGGTACCACCCTCTGCCGTAGCAGGAACAGGAACACTTTGGTCTGGGATAGACGGGCCAGGTAGATTCAAGACCGAGGAGTCACTCTCACCCACGGCATCAGGTACATGATTCATAGCCTCACATGGGGCGGCATTGGCCCCAAGGCGGAGTCTAGCTCTCTTCTTGGGTGCCATTACTGAAAAATTCAGAACAGAGCACGAGTTAGACATAGATACTTCCACTTTACACTTCACCACACGATACAGAATAACAAAGAAGAGGGTAATTTCTTGAATGTCCATGCAGCCCCCTACTTATAGATGTGGTCGACAACACACCGATAAGAAGGGCTCTACTAGACACGGCTCCGAGACATCCTAGGACTCCTTTAAAACCTTAGGCTCTGATACAAAGTTTGTCACGCCCCAAACCGAGGGACATGACTGGCGCCCGATCGGGTAGCCCCAGTCAAGCAGACCTGGGTGCCTTTCCTATCCCATGTGTTACCCCATACTTTCATTGCTCATTAATCAAGGAATTAGCCATTTATAATTAAAACACCTTTTTACGAAACATACATAACATACATGGTTACTTAATGAGGTTTACAACTTACATCGCCCAACATACAAAATACATATTTACATAAGTTCGCAACCCAGATTTACTGTCTACGGAGCCTCTAAGGATACAAAGGATAATACAATACTTGCCAGTAACAAGGCTCCGGCTATACCTTACACAAATACCCAAAATATGACTCCGGAATAAAAGCGGCATGAGCCACGAGGGCCCCGAGAGGAAAGGGGCTCACCAATACAGTTGACGGAAAGTGAAGGGGAGCTACGGTCGGTGGACTGGAGTACCTGCTATGGATCCACCTACAATCATAACACGAATGTAGCGCCCCCGGCAAAAGAGACGTTAGTACATTTGAATTGTACTGGTATGTATGAACAAACTTTGCCCCAAGCAAACTCAAACCATACACAAGTAACAAGTAGTAATGGAATCCACAATCAAATACACATGAAAGGAAACAATCAAGCCAAGAAAGTTTACAATCTCTCCATTTCCCCTTCAACATTTTCACATTAATGATTTTACAACTTTCTCATATTTTCATTTCAATAGTGATTTCGATCACTTTCCATTATTACCTCGGCCACCCTTATCACCACAACCCACACCTTATTACTTCGTGTTGCGGCGCGCAACCCGATCCCACCGAACAATCACAATTCACAAACAACACAACAACAACAACAATTCACAAAGAACAACAACAACAGTTCTCAAGAACTACAACAACAATTCTCAAGGAATAACAACAACAATTCACAAAGAATTTCCATAACCATCAATATCATTTCCATCATATTCAATAACTCATATGCATTTTATGTCACAACGATAATTTCCCACGACAAGCCATATATGTTATTACCACAGTTGTTCCAATTGGATCATTTACGTTTTCCTTCCGTCATTTGTTGCTCAGCTCTTACCACATAACATTTTCACAATCACACATTTGGTTTATTGCCAATTACTTACACCATTATATCGGGAGACTTAACCACGAACACTCAAATCATACCAATCACAGAATTTCACACATAATCCACGTAGATATCACATACCAAATATTCATACACCAAACAAGGTGATTTTACAAAGGTCAAAGTTAAGCATACATACCTGGAGCCGAATTCCCTTTTTAACTCCTACTTTCAATTCACCAAATAGTCTAGCAACGTCAATCTAGTGCACAAGTTAACACATGTGACTTAAAATTGAAGTTCACAATTGCTACTCAAACTTATTTAGGTTATCAACCCCTCTTGTACAATCCTTTATTCCTACCCAATTCCTCTTACTAGATTTTAGGTTTTAAAAGGCATGCATGTATGTTTTCAACTATTATTTTCAAAAATCAATGCATGAGACTCCCCCCCCCCCCCAGTTTAAACCTGAAAATCAATGAAAAGAGTTAGGGATTTTACCTGCAAGAATGGGGATGAAGATAATCACTTTGAAATTCCTCGGCCCGGATAGCTTTGAAGAATCAAATTTGATGAAGATGACTTTCTCTCTCAAGAACCCTCTCTTCCTCTCTCTTACTTTGTTCAGAAAACTCGTTAAAATAAGGGGGTTGGGGTGTTTTATTAAAAAGGGGGTCGGGTTTAAAATTTAGAAAAATAGGTACCCGAGTCAGATATGCGGTCGCACTTTGCGACCGCGGAGATGAAATGCGGTCCGTAGAATGGACCGCAAAAGTGCTCCAAAAATCCAATCGTACTGTTTAGGTCTGGGGCGGAAATGTGGTCTGCATATCCGACTTGCGGTCGCAGAATGCACTGCATTTTCTACCTCGAATTTGACTGACACATTGACTCACTTTGCGATAGAAATGCGGTCCGCATATCAGTTATGCGGTCGCATAATGGACCGCATTTTGACCTTAATTTTAACCAAACCACTGACTCAATCTGCGGCAGAAATGTGATCTGCATACATGATTTGCGACCGCATTCTGGACCGCAAAATTAACACTTTTCTGGAAAAACTTGGTTCTTTGATTTTTTAAATACTTAGATCAGTACAATGGGTCCGAACCGCGGCGAGCTTAAGAGTTTTATACATTCCCAACACATATTCGAAACCTGACCCTACGAGCTAGTAGGTTTTGAGCATAAATTTTTGCGGGGCCTTACAATAGTGAAAAGGGGAGGGTCACTCATGTTATGCATGTGGGTAGACATCATGCTTTAAGTATTTATTTCTGCAATCACAGCCTGTTTTTTGCTTATGCATCTACATATAGAAATCCTGCATATATGTTTATGCATCTGCATGTAGAAATCCTGCCTATAAGTTTATGCATCTGCATATAGAAATCCTGCCTATAAGTTGTTTCATTACTACATTAGAAATCCTGCCTATAAGTTGTTTCATCACTGCATTAAAAATCCTGCCTATAAGTTATGCATTTCATTAGAAATCATGTCTATAAGTTTCTGCACTTCTGCATATAGAAATCATGATTATAAGTTTTCTGCACTTCTGCATATACACATGTCATTAGGCAAACAATCCATAGGTTAAGGAATAATCAATGCATCCTAGATATCATGCTCATAGGATTCAAGCACTTACATAACCGTTTTAAAATCAGTAACGCTTAGAATTCATGCCAATAGGAGCAATCGTTTAAATCTGATTCATCCGCAAGTCTAAAATTAGTAATAATGTTGTTAATATCCGCAGAATTGGTTTATTTCTAAAGTCAGTAATCTTCTTAAAAATCAGTATGTTTGACCTTGTTAGATATCATGCCTATAGGTTTCACCTAGGTAAACAATTAGGTAATCAATTAATTATACCAGTCTTTAATAATTACAACCAGCAGGCAGGCCTAATTCGGACTTCTTATCTGAAAATATGTAATAAATCAGCCACCTTCTTTACGTAAGTTTAATTAAAGACCTAACCAGTACTTGTAAGTCATGCTAAATAATTTCTGCTTTGAATGAGGAGGCCTATCTGAGCATTAACTGTTATGTGTTTTCCCCTTAACTGCTCTTATGTGTTTTGTTTGTCGCACTAGATTTTGTCCTCTTAAACTTCAAAAGCCAATATCCCTTCCCTTTAGGATTAGTAGTCTCAACTGCCTCCGGGACTGATAGGATTGGGGCGGGTAGTAGCATCCAATAAGTAACGATACCATTCCGTGTTTTAGTACCTTAATGGGGTGGGTAAGGGTAGACATGGATATGATGATCACGTGATAACACCACGTGTATAATTGGTTACCGGATGTTGCGTTGGTGATCCATGTTATTTATAAGCCTAGGACCCCCCTCCCTCTTTATGTGTTTACTTCTTTCTTAGTGTCCTAATGCACTTAATCATTAGGTGGCGACTCTTCTAAATCTCAAACTCAATTCCCAAAAGGAAAAGAGTTGTCCGCCCAAATATCGTAAACCCGATTTCGCGAGAAAAAGGGGGCATCGACACTAGTTTGACAGTGATGTACAAGTTTATTTTGAGTCTTTGCAATTTAATCCAAAAGAGATGATTCAATTAAAAGGTCCGCTGCTTTTTACTATTATTTTGGCAGAATAATTTTTTACGTGCTATTTGTTTATTCTTATGACTACAAGTATGATGAGTTACTTATTATTTTCTTGTGTTATCATGAAATTCATACAACACTGTTTCCATATTCAAGTTTGTTCCAGTAAGGTGTAAAGTTGAAATCTATAGCTCTTTGTCCAAATTTATTTGAATTGGTTATTTAGTTTGGAGTTTGTTGCTTAAAGAAATAGCAAGGCATGTTTGTCCTCTATTCATCAAGAAATATTTTTGTTTGAAGAATTATTTGTTTGAGATAAAAGATTTAAAATTAGTTAAGTGAAATTATATGAAATGGACTACAGTGATAACACGAAACTATTTTTATTAGGACTAATCACATTAAAAAATGGAATTTGGGGGGGGGGGGGGGGGGGTTCCAATGGGTGTAGTTACCCAGGCATGTTAATTATAATATTATTTTTAATAAGCTAACCACCTTTTATAAATAACTTACTTTATATCTTTCACAAAATTATCATATCCATAATTCAAGACTTCACAACAATCCCAAATGTAAGTTATCAACTTTCGGACATCGTAGCTTGTTTTAGGCACGATTAATAATAAAATTATCGTGATTATGTACACGTACGCGTGACATAATTATGATTCAAAAAATAAATCAAAGTACGCGTTCGCGCGACTTTACCAAAAACAATCTTAATAATCAATATAGTGTGACTAATTTTGTACAGTACGCGTGACATGATTTTAGCGTACCAAATAAAGCGGATTTACACACATGTGATCTGTTTCAAAGATAAATCCATAACACCATAATTAAACGCATTAAAAGTTAAAATGCTCGTAGGTTCTAAAAATACACATTTAAACAATTAACTAAGCCAAGTATGATTTAAAGCGACCTTGCTAAAACCACAGAATTCGGAAATGCCTCACACCTTCTTTCGGGTTAATACCTTACCCGGTCTTCTGTGTTTGAGGACCATAAATAGAGTCAGTTTCCTAGATTTGGGAATTAAAATAAACCGGTGACTTGGGACATCATAATAATTATCCAAATAGCAACTCTAAGTAAATAAATAGTCCCATTTTGATTAATATCACTTTAATTGGAAAAACTCCCTATCCCCTTGGGAAAAGGAAGTGTGACAGTTCTGGCGACTCTGCTAGGGATAAGAACCCAAAACTTCTGATTCAGGATTCAGAATTCGAGCTTGTAATGTGATGTACACTTGGCTTTATTGATTGTGTGATATTACTGTGTTTATCGGCCTTATGTGCTAATTGCCGCTTATTTAGCGCTTTGATATTATTTGAACTGTATAAACTGCCTTCTTACGCCTCCCTTCTGAGTCCTCTAAATTTATGGTGTACACTTGCGTGTGACCCATTTTTCTGTTAGAAGTCATATCAAATTGTAACGGCCCGACCCGTCATCTCATGAAACCGCTCCGTTTTCCCCATTTCCTGCTTCGTTATGCTTCATTATCAGTGTATTGTGTGAACGAGTTGAATTGGGTTGATTTTTGGAAGGAAATGAGACAGTCTCTTTTAAGAAGGCTTAAGTTGGAAAAGTCAATCGGACGTTGACTTTTGTGTCAGAGGGCTCGGATTTGAATTCCGATGATTTGGTTAGCTTTGGGGGATGATTTGTGATATAGGAGGGTGATCAAAAGTGATTTTGGAGGTCCACGGTAGAATTAGGCTTGAATGGGCAAAGATAGGATTTTGGCGAATTCAGGTCGATAGGTGAGATTTCGATCCGAGGGTCGGAATGGAATTATGAGAGTTTCAGTAGCTTCGTTAGGTGAATTGGGGTGTGTGTGCAAAATTTCAGGTCATTCGGAGGTGTTTTGGTTGGGTTTTTGATCGAATGCGTGTTTCGGAAGTTTTGGAAGAACTTAGGCTTGAATTCGATGAAAAATGATGGTTTTAGCGTTGTTTGAGGTGTTTTGATGATTGGAGCAAGTTTGAATAATGTTTTAAGATGTGTTGGTACCTTTGGTTGAGGTCCCGGGGGCCTCGGGGTGATTTCGGATGGCTAACGGGGTGAAATTTGAGTTGAGGAATTTCAGGTTGCAGCTGATACCTGATATTTTTGCTTCTGCCGAAAATGGACCGTAGAAGCGGTTCCGCAGAAGCGTGAGGAGGGTCGCAAAAGCAGCTGATGGCCTGGTAGGGTAGTTTCGCAGAAGCGGAACCTTTTCCGCTTAAGCGAGTCCGCAGAAGCGGACAGGCGAACGCAGAAGCGATTTTTGTGCTGGAGAGTTAGTTCCGCAGAAGAGGACATTATGTCGCAAAAGCGGCCTTGGATTTTTAAATGAAATTCTGCATAAGCGGAAAATGACCGCAGATGCGGTAGTCGCAGAAGCGACAAAGGCACCGCAGAAGCGGAAACAACTGCTCAGAAGATGGTTTTTAATCCCTTCGCGTAATTTTTACAGAACACATATTTTAACTTCGGACTTAAGGTGTTCTTGAGCGATTTTGAAGAGGAAATTCAAGGACTTCGATCAGGTAAGCATTCTTGGACTTAGAACACAATTTTATCATGCAAATACATGAAATTACACTGAAAACTCAAGGAATTAAGGTCAAAAATGGTGGTTTAGGGCTTGAAACCTAAGAGAACAAAAATGGGAATTTGAGGGG